>NC_085009.1:3188328-3305828 GCF_963854185.1 Sardina pilchardus
TTATATTTTCCAATTCTGTTCAACATATCTGTGTCTATGTGATGTTTGTGAAATGTGTGTGTATGTTATTGAGCGTTGGCAGTAGGCACTAAAACATTCATGTCAATAAAGCTATCTTGAATTGAGCCGAGTTGAGGTAAGTGAACTCAGCTCTCAGTGAGTGAGCGTCAGTGACTAAGTGGATGAGTGAAGTGAATAAACAAAGTGGGTAAGAGGAATAGAGGAGTGATGAGAACATGACAGGAAGTGAGAAGATGTACCCCCAGCATCTCAGAGGTCTTCTTCAGAGCATCTCTGTCCACATGGATCCTGTGACTCTCCATGGCTAGAGTTCATAACACACAACACACACACATACACACACACACACACACACACACACACACACACACACACACACACACACACACAGACACACACAGACACACACAGACACACACAGACACACACAATTCAACTAAAATTTCAAATTTCAACATATGTCCTTGGATGTGAACAAACATATTTTTAAAGGAGCACAATTATATGGTACTAGATGCTTATGTGCGTCTAGTGTTTATGTCTTTAAGGGAGTGACAGTGTGAAACCTGCAAGAACAGGAATCATCCGAGTCTCCATTTGAGAATAAAGCTGCCACAGTCCTTTAGTCTGCACACACACACACACACACACACACACACACACACAACAACACAAATCAACATAACATTAAAGGAATACAAAAGGAAAGCTTGGAGCAAACCAACATCAGCAAGACAAGCATGTATGTATGTTTGTATGTGTGTGTGTGTGCGTGTGTGTGTGCGCGCACACATCTTGGACACTGACCTTCAGTTTTGAGCGTAACTCAACCATGAGTTTATACAGATGATTCAAATAAGAGATGACCTGAGTGACCTGTGAACCAAAACAAGTCATGAGACGAAAAGTTACGAGACGAAGGAAAAAGACCAGGAAACAAAAAGCACTTTGTGAAGGTACAACTGGACAATAAATCACCGTCACATGTCTGCATGTCTGTTCTCAAAGGATATCAATTTGAGTAATATTGTCATACAGTAGAAATACATAAATAATAGCCACATTTCATATGATTCCTTTTTCCTTTACCAATGGGGTCTACTACGAACCTTGATTAGTGGGTTAGCAAGGTACAGTGGGGAGCACATATATTTGATACTATGCTAAAGTTGCCTTAAAACAGGAATATAAAATCATCATATTTGACAATTGATCTTAATGCCTTAATTCAAAAAATGAGTAAAAATCAAACCGCTAAGAATACCAATTTTCTTTGTGATTGAAGAATGTATCGTAAATAAATAAATGTTATTCCTTAAATGCTAGGGAGCGTAAGTATTTGACCCCCTATGTAACCCTATGGGAATTTAACACATAGGGTTAACATAGGGGCAGGCAGATTTTTATTTTTAAAGGGCAGCTATTTCATGGATCCAGGATATTATGCATCCTGATAAAGTTCCCTTGGCCGTTGGAATTAAAATACCCCCACATCATCACATACCCTTCACCGTAGCTAAAGATTGGCATGGGGCTTTTTCCAGTAGGCCTATTAGGCTGTTTGATTTGCATTGAGCTCAATGAGCATCAAACAGGCTAATAGGCCTACTGGGAAAAAGTCCCATGCCAATCTTGGTAGATTCGTAGTATACCCCACAGGTGAAAGAAATTATATTTGTAAATGTTTTGACAATATCAATACTGTAATTTGTCATGGCAATACAGCCCACACCTTCTGGGGGCCCAGTGCAGGTGTGAAGTTGTGTGTGGCGGAGGACTGTGTGTTGGGCTTGCAGTGTTTGTTCAAGAGCTCCTGGAAACAGGCGCCCGAGTCACTGGGGTCCAGCAGCCACGCAGCGATCTGGGGGTCCAGCACCTCACACACACCCACTGGAAACACACACACATGCACTTACATGCAAAGACAACAATGGGGATGCAACGATGCGCCATGAATCGGCTAAAATCAATACATTACACACGTGTGAAAATGACAACCGGTTGAGGGAAAAATGAATAACAAAGACAAAGACAAAGACAAAGACAAAGAGTAGCCTCAGTCTTATTACCTTGCACCCTCTCCTGTCTCTATCTCTCCACGGACTAGCTAAATTGCTATCAAATCCGGTTATCATTATTAGCACTCTGCAAAAATTTGTTTGACTGCTAAGTTCTTATCATCCTAATCCCGATGTACTGGGCTGTACAGTTCGAGTACACCGTCGCATATGTGCCTAAAAAATAGAGTGTGCGAGTAGAAAAAAAAAAAAGGGCGCACACGTGCGAGTATGGATCTAAACACTTTCATTCACACTTTGCTTCTAAAATGAATCCAGACAAAGTGGATCAAAGATAGTACAATTTTCGAGCATCTGTATACAAATTTCAGAGTTGACAACTCTTATGCACCTGGCTGGACACTCACGCTCTCAGCATTAACCTTGCGCTCTCACACAGACGCAAGAACTGTCACTCCAAATCCATTCTTCTTTTTCTTCAATCTGTTCATTATCAGTTGGTATGGATGTACCAATTACCGGTGTAAAGGTAAACCATGATAAAAATGTTGACTATAACAATTACCGTGTTGGCGTGTTCATTTCAAATATTATTATTATCACGGTTGATAAACACGGTGTGGAAACCGTGTGTTAAATTCCTCCCAGCTTCACCCGAGCCTGCATTTGACATAGGCCTGGTAGGCTATGAAACAAAAATGGTATCCTACTGATTCTGTTGTCTAAATTATGGATTTAACCACGATTCGGTGTAGGCTACACCTGCTCTAAAAAGGCGGAACATCCACTAACGTTATCAGGAGAATACCGTAAAGTTTTATTTTGAGCACTGGTTGTCACTCATTGGATATATATAACACATATACCAAACTCCAAGTCATGGTAGAGTAAGCTAAGCACCCACCCAGCTAATTAAACATGACCAAGGAAAAAGTGAACGGGACAACTCACAATGCCATGCCACAGTAACATTGCTGGACACTCATCTTTTCTATTATACCAGAAATATTTTCTTTACCTTGTTCGCTTTTTGAACATTGATGTTAATGAAAACATATATCCTTGAACTATGCGTGACTACTTTCCTAAAACCGAATGAAACCTAATTATGTTCACGTAGTACTTCTTAGTGACAGGCACTCAATTAGACCTACACACCACGCCTGTTTCATTACAGACAAGTGTAATCAATATGAAGTATTCAAATTACTGAATATTTGAAGTAATTATGCAGATCCTAAAATGCTATAAATTGTTAACAAAATGTATACAAATGATGAATTCCAAATATGAAATAGAAACAAGACAAGCCCTTTTCTGTGTGTGTGGAGGGTTGAGCAGAGACTAGGGAAAAAATTGAGTTATTTTAATGTATTTGGTGTTATTTAAGAAATGTCATAGTGCTCCTGAATGTTTTTCTGTGCTCCTAAATTTTTTCATTTATGAGCACCTGTGCTCCTAGTGAAAAAGCTAGGCGTGTCCCACGAAGAAAAAGTATCACTTTTTAAAGTATCACAAAAGGAAATGAATATTCCAGGCAGTAGACTTGATGAGGCAGCTCATTCAGTTACTTTGTAAGGCCAGACTCCAACCAGCGGCAGCTGAAGCAGCAAGCTGAAGCAGCAAGAGGCAGAAAGAGCTGTTGGAGACTAACGTAGATTAATAGTAACAGCACTTCGGCTATAATATCTCCATAATGTGTGCTGTCATGAATAAATTATCTGAAAAACAGTATTTTATATATCTTTTTATAGGCTATCAGAGGTTTATATAACAATATAATATTAAAATGATATCATAAATATTAGAGGCAACATAGCCCAATAGCCACCTCTCCCCCGGTCAGACACCATCTAACTAACATATTTCTAGCGGACAACACTGACTGCAGCTCATTCAACTAAAAAAAAAAACATGTGGAAATCGCATGGACTTAAAATCGTGAGTTGATCGTATAGCTACATCCCTAACCAACACAAAATCATACCCTATAATACGCACAAAGTATCTCTCACATCCTCAACAATTTAATTTTGGCAAGGTAATCAAATCCAACACTGGAGAACAAGAAGCCTCTAAGCAAAGACCATTTATAGTGTAAAGATGCATTAGTGCGAATCAGATCTGGTGATCTACCATACATCGATTGTGCTTCTTGTGAACTTGTGAATGTGTGCGTGTGTTCAAGACATAATCTTACTTTGTTTCCAACTGAGCATGTGTGTGTGATACTGCAGGGTGGTGCGCAGCAGGTCTTTGGCTTTGTAACACACCACCTGCCTCTGTCCCGACAGCACCAGCACAACCAGCTCTCTGGGGGAAATACAATAATGAGCAGCATTAATCACCACATACATACACACACACTCACACACACACACACACAGGAAATCAGGCGGACACAGGCCTACCTGGGTAGAATAAATAAGAATAATCATCATCATTCAGACTGATAAAGTAAAGCCTGAAGAACTGGATTTTACTCATTTCACTTCTAAGGATGGATGGAGGACACAAGATCAGACTCTATTAAAACAACATTTGGCTCCAGAACTCCAGACTCCAGTACCGTAAAATCATGTTAGTCAAAATACCTGCCTGTTATCATAGGTGAAGGTTGAATGTTTGCACAATTTGTGAAGATTCAACCTTCACTTTTTTCAGATAAAGATGACCTTGGTGTCACCAGACACTGAAGCTTTACTTGCACATGCACACAAACAACACACTTTCAAAACTCTGAATTTAGGAGTTGACGTTTACTTTTGTCAGTATTTGAAATTCAAATGTGGGATTGGGAGCTAAGGATTTCGCTTACGCTATTGTGCACTGCCTCAGAGGAGCCTACACCCATTAAGTAACACACACACACACACGCACACCTGGCAAACTGTTCGTGGTTCTGGTCGGTTGTATGTTGGACCCAGACTGGCCTCTGTTCCAGTCTCAGGAAGAGCAGCTTCTCCTCCTCCGTCGGTTGAGGGCAAGACAGGTCCAGAGCCCTCTTCAGCAGAATCAAGATACCACACACAGATGGACTGTTCTTCTGCAAGACACACACAGGCACCAACACACACATGTGCACACATGAATGACCACACACACACACACACACAGTAACGGAATACAGCTACCCACAGGAGCATATGCATATACTGTATATACAAACATGTGTATGAGACAGTGGATAGTGCAAATATATGCCATACAGTACACACACTCACACAAACACACAAACAGACTAACACACGCACGCACATACAGACTAACACACACACACACGCACACACACACACACGCACGCACACACACACCTGCTCCATGTCCAGCTGTGTGCTCCCGTCCTGCAGCACCAGCGTGAGCACCAGCGCTCTGGCCGTCCTCATCTCCTCCAGGACCTGCTCCCTCTCCCCCGCGCTCAGACGCCCCACGTCACACACGCGAGGGTCAGAGGTCAACGCCAGGCTGGGTTTGGGCTTCACTGCAGACACTGGGGTCACTGCTGCCACCCCGTCTCTGGCTCCCCCAATCCAACCAGCCTGTGGCCTCTCTGGCACCGCCCCAGCCTGCTTCTGATTGGTGGCCCTGGGTTGGCCACGCTGGTTGCTGACTGACGGCTCCTTGGCACTGCTGCGGGGTCTCTTGCGGCCGCCATGACCAGAGAGGTCAGCTTTGACTGCTGCTGGACCTCCATCAGGAACAGGGCTCTGCTGACGCGCTGACCCCAGCTGGGGAGGCCTCTGGGGCGGAGGGGTGGGCAGGGGAGGACGGGGGGTCCTGGAGGGGTGCTGAGCGGTGGGCTGAGTGGTGTCAGGGTGGGGTGGCGCTGGGGTCTGTGGTCTGGGGCAGGGGGCGGCTGCAGCCTGGGCCGAGGGGTCGACCGCACCTCCTCTCTCGCCCTGGGAGGAGCGGGGGGGTTCCCAGCGTACGGGCCGCCGGCGAGAGGAGAGAGGGGGCTCCTGGGAAGGGGTGCTGCCGGCAGGGGTTCCCCTCTCTGCTATAGGGGTCGGGGGTGCCCTGGGCATAGGGGTGGTAGGGGGTGCCCTCGGTGTAGGGGTGGGAGAGGGGTTCATCCTGGGGGACTCCAGGGCTCCCTTTGCTGTGGGAGTCAGGAGATGCCTTTTAGGACCGCAGCTTCTGTTGGAACTCCAAGACAAAACCTGGATATATATGTGCACGCGCACGCACGCGCACACACACACACACACACACACACACACACACACACACACACACACACACACATACGCGCACACACACACATACGCGCACACACACACACACACACACACACACACACACACACACATACACACACACACACACACACACATTCAATTAGACAAGCATTACAAATGTATAACATTACCATACCCTACATCATACTTACACCCCCCCCACACACACACACACAGGATACTACTGTGAGCTTTCTGCTGAGTACCTGTGAGGGTGAAAAATCAATCCCAACACAACATCCTAAGTGGTCTTCAATACAACACAAAACTACCATGCAGCTTGAGAGGCGAGGAACATATTGGCAGTTTCCCAATTAATACACACACACACAGACACAGACACAAACCCACACACACACACAATATAAGGGCTTTTTCTTCACAGAGAAAAGAACAAAAAGGAGGGCGATTTTAGCGGACAGAACCCAGAATCAATACCCTGGCCTTCCTCTGCCATCTTTCCCATGTCCCCCCCGCCTCCCGTTTCCCTCTGAAGTCCTGCCAAACGGATTCCTACGCCACTCGCTCCGGATGAAACATGACGCCTCAAGAATCCCTCTGAGATTAGGGAATGGAGGAAGAGATGATAAGAGTGCAGACATATGATAGAGATACATAGTGAGAGAGAGATAGAGAGAGAGAGAGAGAGAGAGAGAGAGAGAGAGAGAGAGAGAGAGACATACAGGCTGAAATATAGAGGGTGGGAAGACATACAAGATTGAGAAAACTGTATTCATGTATGAGTTCATTTAGTTTATTGTATTTGTCAATCTCTATGCAATGCCTTTTTTGGCCAACTAACTGCCTATTTGTCATGGCGATAAAGCACTTGAACTTGAATTTAAAAGCAGAAAGAGAGAGAGCTAGAGAGAGAGAAAGAAAGAGAGAGGCAAAGAGGCTGATGGTTAGCGGCAGTCAGAGAGGTGAAGACCTGTTTTTATAATTGACAGCAGTAGAGAGGTTTAGAGGGAAATCAGGAAAGAAATACTGAAAAGAAAGAAAAACAGAGGGGAGAATGGGGGGCAGAGAGAAAAAAGGAAAAAGGAAAGAGGAGAACAAGAGGAAGATCCAGAATAAAGATAGATAGAGAGAGAGAGAGAGAGAGAGAGAGAGAGAGAGAGAGAGAGAGAGAGAGAGAGAGAGAGAGAGAGAGAGAGAGAAAGACAGAGCTGCCTAAACCAGCTGGATCTGCCTGTCGCTGGTGGGAGTGTTTCTCCAGAGAAGCGCAGCGTCAGGGGCTTGCCAGGGTGCTGACAGGCGCGCAGGGTTCCGTCATGTTCCGGGCAAGGACAGCTCGACCAGCGAGTGACCCCCTTAGAGGGAGCTGCCGTTACGTAAAGCACATCTGCAGACGCCCGCAGTCTCTCTGCTCCATTATTCAGCAGGCAGCCCCTCACCTTCAGAGGGCTCATTTGAATGTTTCTCACACAGTTAGTCCGTGAGAGAGAGTTATACTTCAGAGCACTGTGACTGACTGAGTGAGTGAGTGAGTGAGTCTGTGTGTCTGAGAGTGAATGAGTGTCTGTGTCTGTGTGTATGCAATGCATCCTGAACACAGCAGCAGCAGAGCATCTTCTCATTTCAGGTTAGGACAACTGGAGGCTTTTAATATTTTCATATTCAAGATGTCAGATATTTAATCATCAAGTGTCTGTATACACAACATTAGCAACAACTAGCATAGATTACTTAAAAGGCACTACAATTCTATGTGTTCTGGACACAGAATTCACCTTCATCTTAGTGACTCTAATGCCTACATTACTCTTCATAAGGGACCAAGGTATGTCTCTGCAGAGAGTCTAGGAAATCTAAAACTTGAACAGCACTTTGTGAACTCACTAGAGTGCACATCTAAAGGCTTTCACCTTAACAGGACTTTCTAACCTCACTTGAGCCCAGCGGCTCCAAAGGACAAGGCTAACAGAGGAGATGGAAAGAGCCAGAAATCAAGTGAGGAAAGGAGGGAGTAACAGACAGAGGGAGAGAGAGAGAGAGAAAGAGAGAGGTGGGGAGAGAGAGATGGAGTAAGGTGAGGGGACAGGGTGGGAAGAGGGACAAGGTTAACTAGGAAGAAGAGGGAGTAACCGAAAGAGAGATTTTTGTATTCATATATATAGTATGATATAGTATACGTATATAATATGAACATAACAATGTACAGTATATAATGTGTATGTGTGTGTGTGTGTGTGTGTGTGTGTGAATATATGCTGTTTATCTGTTGCTCTTGCGAATGTGGTGGCAATGTAGCCAGGCCACCACAGCCATTGTCAGGCCAATAAAGCATGCTAGAACTGAACTGAATTGAGAGCGTAAGAGTGAGAGAGTACGAGTGGGCAGAGGGAGGCGTGAGGAGAGTGCAGAAGCTGAGCTGTCGTGCCTGAGAGTCGGGCTGTGGCCGCTGTAGGGGGGTCCGGGCAGCAGGGGGCGCTCTGAACTGCAGCACTCTGCTGGCCACGCCCAGTCTCCTCTGGTGGCCGTGCTCCTCTGACCCAGCAGGGGCTACCGCAAGGGGCTCTGGGAACACAAGCAGAGGAGAGAGGCCGTAAGGGTAACCAAGAGCTACCTCCAACCACAGCACTTCTGTGACAGTAACAAGAGCAGTAAGAGGGCAAATTGGCCCTGAGATGCACTCATCAAACACCAATAGGCCTCTTAACTCTACCTAAGCTTATCCCGAGGCGAAAGAGCATTAACAGAAAGCAAAAGAAGTGCCTTCAAAATGAAAAAGGAAGCCGCAGTGCTTTCCAGGTATTGGATTACACACAAACACACACACACACACACACACAAAATGTTAAATCGCTCATCACACATGCGCATATATTAAAGCTCAACCAGGTTTTAAAATCTGTCTGCTGCAATTTCTATAAGAAGTCTGTTAGAGAGAGCGCTACCCCTGAACCTCACAAACACTGAGAACTTTGGCAGATGTCTGACTCAGAGTCTAATTAGCACACTGTATAAGAATAAAAGAACAACTTAGATGATTTCATCATAGTTCAAATAAAGGCAACTGATTGAGTGAGTGTCAGTTTGTGTGCACATTAAATTTGTATATTCAGATGGATATTCAGATTAATGAGTGACTTCTCTGCTCATACATACATACTATATGTCTGGTTATTTTAGAACAGGCTCAACTTCACGCAGTTACTCCACACCAATTACTCCTCATGACCACAGCTACCTCAAATGAACTCTGTTCATGTTCACAGACTATGCTACAGATCTTTCAGAATAACACTGCAACGCCCTCCTGTGTGTGGACTGGGAACTGCACTCACCTCTAGCTTTCATTTCCTCACCCTCTTCAGTCAGATTGCTCTTCCTTTGCCTCTTTAGCTCAGGCTGGCTTTCCTCTGCCACGGGATTGTGTGTATGTGAGAGCTCCCCCTGGAGGTTGGGCTCCGTCAAGCAGGTCTCTCTGTCAAACCAGACGATTTCCTTGCATGCATCACCTTGGTCATTCTGTTTACAATTCCTCTGGTCACCGTGGTCGAGCAAGTAATCAGCCTCACTTTCAAGCTGGTTGTCATGGTGAAGCGCGCAAGTGCTGCTCAAGGTGTGTGCGTTTTCGCCACTTTCAAACGCCGACAGGCCGTCTTTCACGGAGGAGGGTTCTGGTTGGGCACTGGGCAGCTGAGTGTCTGGAACAGACTCTGCCTCCAGCTGAGCTTCATGGAGACGGCTGGAGTGGTCACGTGTCAGAGTGGTAGCCAAGTCCTCACCACCTGTGTGGGCCTCTTCCATGCTGTTGGAGCCTGAGTGTGGGGCATGTACCTGAACGGAACTCTCCTCAGATGGTGAGCCCAGCTCACCGCCTCCCTCTAAAGGCGCCACTGTCTCACTAGCCTCTCCAGATCCTGGTTGAGGAGATGTGGATATCAAACGCCCATCCTCTTGTTCTACCACTCTATCAGAGCTATGAGCCACCTCCATCTTGATACTCTCTTCTCTCATTGGGCCAGCACTGTGTCTGTCGAACTCTGAGCTCTCTATCTCTGCTGTGGTCATAGGACTCCTGTGTGCTGGCACCAGTAAGCACCCAAATTCCCCCTTCTTGGCTGGATCAGCTGGTGAAGGAACATTCTCTGCTTGCAGCCCACTCTCTGAGGCCTCTCGGCTAGGTATCACTGGCAGATGCCAGCCCCTCTGTCTGGATCTGACGCTGGGAATCAACGGCACTGTAATCAAAGGTGATGTGGCGGATGGATTGTTTTTTTGCAAGTCAGTTAAATCACTTCTTGTGTTCCTGTGCACTTCAGAACTAGCCTGCGCCTGGAAGATGTCTGGTTTGGTCTGGAGGTTGTCTGGATCAACCTGCCCAATCTCAGCTGCAGTATGACAGAAATTCACCTGGTGGTGGTTGTCTAGTCTGGTGTGGGTGTCTGGTCTCGTCCGCTGTCTGGTCTCTTCACAGTGGCTCTCTGGCTGCATCTGAAGTGTACTGGGTCCAGTCTGGTTTGTTTCAGGTCGGGTGTGCTGCATACGCAGTAATTCTTGGTGGTTCTTCAGTCTGGTATGGGTGGCCGGTATCATCTGCTGTCTCTTCAGTTGGGTCTGAAAATGGTCTGCCGCCATGTCTGTCTGGCTCTCTGACAGGGGCATTTTCAACCTCCTAACTGCCCCTCTGGAAGCAGACACAGACCCAGGATACCCCAGCTGGCCCCTGCCCATGGAGAGAGGGGTGGGAGGGAGCTCCTTCAGAGGGGAGATGGAGGAAAATGGTGAGCCTCTCTGAGGAGATGGAGGGGGGACCGTGGGGTTTGTTTGGGGGAAGGGGAAATTAGCTGTGGAGAGTTCACCAGGTTGGGAGTGGAAGTGGAATGGGGGCTCGTTCTGAGGGGAGTCCAGACGGAGGGAGAACTCTGCTTGCACTGGGGACTGTCTGTCCTGGGTAAAGGAAGGAAAACCTGACTCCCTCCCTGGTGATCTGTAAGGGTGAATAAGACAGGCGATGCTAAAGGCTTTGCTACAAAGACACTGATAGCATTTAATTTGGCACTGCACAAAAGAGATCAACATAATGAATCCACTGATTGAAAGGATCACTGCTGTTTGTGTGGCAGCCAAATCGTCAACATATCACCAAGTGTCATTTTAAAAAAAAATAGTTAACACATTTCAACTTCACCTACAGTATAAGAACAAATGTCTGTGCACATGAGGAAATCTATGGCTACAAAAATCTATGGCTTTATTTAAAGTATTCCTTTAATGAACCCCCCATGCCCGTCATCACTTACTCCATCCAGGCAGGCAGAAGGTTGGCATGGGTGGGTGAGGAGTCGCTCTCTGCAGTCGATGCTGGGAGGGTGGTTCTGTCAGACTCCTCCTGGGTGCCAGTAAAACTGGAGTAAGGCCTAGGCCATGACCTATATCACAGCAGGGGTTTTGGCTTGATTTAAACAGACCTTTCACAATCAGTGTCTCAAAAATCACATTACTGCCAGAAGGATTGACATTCTTTATAAAACTATATGTACTGTAGGTACTATGCACAATTCAGTTGCATCTACAGTATGTAGGTAAATAGCATGTATGAGTCCATCTAGCACTGATCCATGTTAGGCATGTATGCGAACAAACAGTAATACACTATGAACAAAAGATTACCCATCTCTAAAATACAAGCTGTGCAACTGAAATGACTACTGTATGTCTGTACACATAACAATCTCCTGGTGTGTTTACGTGTTTACCCACCAAGCTCTGACCCACCTGTTGGAGTAAGAATGGTTGTGCTGAGTCTGGCTCTGCTGGCTCTGGCTCCATGTGCTCTGAGACGGGTACAGGTTCACAGGCCTCCGCTGTATATCTACACGCAAGTGAGAGACACATACTGTACTACATACATGAATCTTGTCCTATACTTCAGCAAATCACAGAGGGTCTCCACAACTCCATTTTGTTTAGCTTCAGAAGGACAAACAAAAAGGAGGAGATAGAGAGGGCGTCGAGGCCAGAGGCTGGAGACAGGAAGGAGGAGGCTGAGCGGGAGGCCTGTTTCTGGAGTGCCACACAGAACCACAAAAGGCTCCGTCCTCAGGAGGAGGTTTCCAGTGGGAGGACACAGCAGCAGACGACTGACAAGGACAAGGACCATCAAAACCATCAATAAAATCAATACCAGAAGTCAGACTTCTGGTGATCTTCACTTTCTCTTCGATTTATTTCTCAGATATAATTCTTTCAATGGAATTGATCAGATGATCAATAATATTGCGATTGGCGACAAAACACACACTTGCATCCGTGCGTAATGCCAGCCATCGGGGGAATGTCGTGTGAGTAAACCTTTCTATGCTGCATAGCCAAGATTACTCATTCAACACTTGGGACAGAGTGTACTGCCCCATGCTGGCTCAAATTGTCCCTGTTTGCCTACTAGACCTCGCCGGATGTGAGTGTTGCCGTCTGTCTGACTCACTGGTGCAGTTCATGCTGTTCCCATCTTCATAATTAGCTCTTACTGTGTGTGTAAATGTGTACGCAAGTATGCTTCTACTGTGTGACTCACTATCTGCATGTTGTCTCTTTCGGTTTACTCATCTTTCCCCGTATGAGGTGATCCGATTACGTTTTTTGTTTATCTGATACGGTCCTATATGCATTGCGCACCTCTAACTCAGTGTGCGGGTTGCGCTCATTGTCGCATGCATACATTACTCATATGTTTACAATTTCTTGGAAGATGCTTTTCTCCGAAGCTGGCAATGCCCATATATGACCGGAACACTTGATATTACACTATGTAACACTGTTGATCAGGTAGGACTGCAGCCCATTTTGTCATTTTTAGACAAATTGGATTTTGTGCTCAATGCCGTCAAACCATTCAGACCTTTTGTTATAGCGCTTGCCATTAAGTAACCAAAGTAACTGAGGACCTAACGGTGTTGTGAAACCGTGGAGGTGTTTCGTCGTTTCTAACTTTATGTCTGTTTGGATCCGAATGAATGAACTGGGCTAGCTAAGCAGAGGCGGAAATTCCTGGTTCCAAAGAGTAAAAGTCCTGCCAAGTATTTGATCCAACCCTTTTGGAAACCAGCTCATCCTAATTAGCAGCCAGGTAGATAAGAGATCATTAGTGATATCACCTTTGTTAAGTGCAAAGAAAGTGATAGTAGTAAAAGAATATACGGCAGGACTTTTACTCTTTGGAACCAGGAATGTCCGCCTCTGTTGCTAAGTGCTATCAAAGTATCACCGTGCGGCAGAGCCATTGAGTGCACACAATGAAACGCAAGAGGTATGCATCAACTCGTATTAGTAAAGGGAATAAAATAGTTTAATATGAAAAAGCGGTGGAGTGTTCCTTTAAGGCATTAAGATCAATTTCCAAAAGATGATTTTATATAGCCAAATTTAGCATGTGCTCCAATACTTATGGAGGGGACTGTAAGATATAGAATTTTACTAGTTGTAGGCTAAAGTGCAAATCATTGGAAAGTTCCAAATATGTATGGAGCTATCGCTTGCTGAAAAATGGAACGACCTTGAAATATGGAACCCAAACTTAAATCAGGTATAGCGGTGTCATTTCTCTTCAAATCTTTTGATCATTCTATTTGATCTTAGTCCAGCCTCTTCCGTTCATACTTTTTTATATTGGAAAATATTAGGGGCATAAGGAGTAGATGAAACATGCAAGCACACATCAGTGCACACAAGAAAGTATTGTAAAACATAGGCTATACAAAACGTATAAATAGACCACGTCAATTAGATAACACTATTTCCAATCATGGTTTATGTACAGTATGCATACTCAGTACCTCATACCCTTGTGCTCTATTGTGTGTGTGTGTGTGTGTGTGTGTGTGTGTGTGTGTGTGTGTGTGTGTGTGTGTGTGTGTGTGCGCCACTGCCTGCCTGACTCACAGCTGTGGCTCCTGCCGGGCCTATCTGCGTACTCTGCTCTCAGCGCTGCCACGATCCTCTGTGCGGACGCAGACAGTGGGCCTGCATACAGACGGCTGAACTGAACCTCCATCGCTCTCCCTCTTGCTCCCTTTCTCTCTATCTACTGGTTGTCCTGAAAGGTGTAAGATGTTACGTTAGGGAGGCTCTACTCTCTGATTCACTGACATATATCTAAAAAACAAACATTTCCCCAATTCAGCTCAAGGGAAAAGGTTGAAATAGCATATCAACAATGCCAAACTCTGCCAATATTCAGTTCAATTCTTGATGAACCGGATATCACAGTCACAGTCTCATGTCTCTACTACACTGTACACAGTAAGGAACAAACCAAACCTAAGCCATTTAGAAGGCAACCAGGTAGAATGTCAACCGAATAGAAGCAGGCACACAAAAAGGAGGAAAATAAAATGATTAAATACTTTTCATATTTAATTTTATTTGATCTTTATACGAAATTTAAAGTGCTTTCCCACCTTGCTTCTGACCAACCTACTGTATTGCACAAAACAAACCACAGTGAGGTCATGTTTGGATGACCTCAAGGATTGCCATCCAACTTCCACTCTTATAAAGCATAATAAGACATATGAGTAGCATATAAAGTATAAAAGCAACATCCATATTAGTATCACAAAATACATTAGAAAGTGCATTAGAGCATAAACAGAGAGATAGTCTATTGCACAAATACCAACAACACAAAAAAGTAAACTAAGGTGTGTGACTAAGTGCCAACTGTGGTCAGAATAACTAATATGGGATTTCCCACTTCCACTGAGGCACCAAACATATTCTTCACCAGCTGGAATATGTGGCAGTGTGTGTGTGTGTGTGTGTGTGTGTGTGTGTGTGCTCAGGCTTCAGGCTAGGTGGTGGACTAGCAGAGCGAAAGCTGGCAAAGATAAGGCCGTTGTGTTGAGGCCTCTGTGGCGTCTGGCTCACTCACGGCCCTCCCAGTCCTCCAGCACTCTGCATAGCCTGGGCGGGTCCAGATGGAAGAGCACATACAGCTCCCTCTCCCACCTCAGGGGGGCGCTACGCTTCAGCAGGGAGCGCTTGGAGGAGAGCTCAGCAGATACCTGCTGCAGCTGCTTGAAGAAGGAGGCAGTCTGCTTCTCCAACTCCTGCAGGGTTTCAGACATGTCCTGATAGAGACAGAGAGAGAGAGACAGACAGACAGACAGAGAGAGAGAAAGAGAGAAGAGAGAAAGAGGGAGAGACAGGGCAAAAGATTGACTGTGACTGCAAAGAAAATATACAGTATATTGAACAGATCCTAGTTTTTGTGATTTAATGTTCCAAAATTCACAATGAAAAGCTAGAGGGAAACCCAGCGACTAACGCGCAGGTGAGGTGCCAGCAGCAGCCGCCGCAATAAGCAGGTACCTGCGGGGACAGCTGCACCTGCCAGGCCTCGGAGAGAGCAGTCCGCCTCAGAGCCTCATGGTCCTTCTCTAGACCAGCCTGCAGGCTCTGCAGCTCCGCCACGGCCAAGCCCTTAGAGCCACCCAGCTGCTGGACCTCAGCCGACTGGGCAGAGATCAAGTCCGTGAGGTCGGCCAGACGGTCAAAGCAGCGGTCGGTCTCCTCAGGGGCCTCCAGCATTGCCAGCAACCTGCAGGGATGGACGAGAAGTGTCCTGAAACATTACCAGCTCTGCAGTGCTGGATGCTTTATTTTTCTGTTCTTAACCATTTTAATGCACTAATGCACTGTTATGCCTGATGTACAAATGGCCTGTACTGGCCACATTCAATTTAGTGAATTTCAATTCATATGGCATTGGTGAGAAATACACATTATGTTGGTCTTCTATGGGCCAGCAATCGTTTCTGTTTGTTTCTTCTACTTGTCTTGATTTGTGTTACTGGAAAACAGTATCTTCAAAGTATTACACTGATTTATGCTAGGATTACGATTATGAGTATGAAGAATGTTACTGCCATATTATCCATTATCTAACTATCCATCCATCTATCAATCGACCCATCCATCCATCCATCCATCCATCCATCCATCCTTCTCTTCAGCTAGTATAACCTCTCCTCCTCCCTGGACTCCTTGTGCCTCTCACCTCTTGACAGTGGGGTCTTTAGTGCTGAGGGTGGGCTCACTCTGAGGATCGGGCACGCTCTCCTGCAGGCGCGTCAGCTCCTCGCTCCGCCGGGACGCCCACGCGGCCTTCTCCTCCTGCAGGGTGCGCGCCAGGCGCTCCGCGTGGGTGTGGGCGGCGCCGTGAGCGTCCCGCTCGGCCACCAGCAGCGCCCGCAGCAGCTCCAGCTGGGCCGACTGGCTCAGCAGCGCCCCCCACAGGCCTTCCTGCAGGCCGGCGTGACGCTTCACGGCCTCTGCCTGATCGCGCGCGTCCGCCTGGAGCACAGGCAGGCAGAGCCCCTTGGCGCCGTGGTGAAGGAGGGCGAGGAGACGATCCGTGGGCACAGTGGGGGTAGTGTCGGGGTCAAGGGGCACAGGCTACAGGAGGATGGGGTGAAAGAAGAAAAAGAGACTTTATTCTTTATCAAAAAAAAAACTTTATTTACACACAATAAAAAACAGCCCACATTAAAACAAAGAAAGACAGAGAGAGCAGTTACATGTGTTTCACTAGTTTGTGAAAACAAGGATGTATCCGTCTTGTCCATGTGTTTAGGGGACAAATGCATTTGTGAGACCAGGAGTGATCATCCAGCAGGTGAGTATGACTGAGTCTGTGAGTGTGTGTGTGTGTGTGTGTATTAGGGTGTCCGTTAGGTGTGGGTCTCACCTGTGCATCAGAGCTCCTCTTCTGTGAGAGCCACTCCTTGGCCGCCGTGACTCCGGCCTCCTCTGCCCGCGCCTGCACCAGCTGGGCCTGTATGAGCAGGAAGGCCGCCTGCAGCCGCGCCAGCTCTCCCCTGTGCCTCTCCACCTCATCACCACCCTCCTCCTTCCCATCATCCCCCTCCTCATCCAACATGGACGTTTCTTCAGCAAGGCACCTCTGCCATAATAAAATGACAATATTTGATGAAGACCATGGCAACAGTTAATGAGCACCAGCAGCTCTTGTTATGTTGGGGTTATACAATTACTTTCTACATCTTGTGACTACTAACCACCACAAATGGACCAGTGGCAGAAAATTAAACAGACCTGGTCCAGGTGTTTGTAATGTGCAGGCCTGTTCCCGGTGTGTGCTTAAAGGGACACTTCACCGATTAGCATTAAGCTTTGTATCTTTATCATGTTTTTGAATGGTCGTGCATCATTCCCTCAGTTTGCCTTTTCAATGAAACCCATGAATAGGAATTCCTGCTTTCAATGATGTAAAATGATTTTTACATCATTGAAAGCAGGAAGTCCAACATTGAAATCTGTATTTCTCCCATCTCAAGGCAAACTGAGGGAATGATGCACGACCATTCAAAAACATGACTGGTTTTCTAAAGACAAAAAGCTTAATGCTAATCGGTGAAGTGTCCCTTTAACATAGGGCTTACCTTGTACTGGCCCATGATGCTCTGGTGGGCAAGTTGCACTTCCTGTAGGTACGGTTCGAGCGGGAGCAGAGAGAGCAGGGCAGCCGAGTGGCGGGAGTGGCACTCCATCTGCAGGTACTCCTGCTGCTTCTCCACAGCGTCCCCTTCTGCCAACACAAGGCCCTGCAGCTTTTTCACCTCGCCTTGGAGGCCCTGCAGCACCACGTTGGTGGTCACGTTCTCCTTGGCGAGAGCCTTCGCCACCGCCACGGGCTCCGCTCCTCCGTCGTCCTGCTCCAGGCTCTGAGCGCGCTCAGACAGGGCCGAGGCGCCGTCGGCGCGTCTCTGGCTCAGACCCTGGAGCTGGAGCAGGCGCTGGTGCCTCAGACGCTTCTGCCTGTGCAGATGCTCCAGCTCCTGTTGGAGCTCTTCAAGACTCTCATCAACAGTGTCTTCCTCCACATCCTCCTGCTCTTCACCCTCGTCTTCCTCATCTAACTCCAGCTGCCTTGACCTCATTAGTTGTTCCACTTTCTCGAGTTCCAGCTCAGTCAGGACGGGCTTGCCGAACTCAACCAGGCTTGTGTACCAGCGCTCTTCCTCCTCAGACAAAACATTCCGGGCTCCAAGACTGCAGAAGAAGCGCAGGAATTCCTGGGTTTCCGGGGTGTCATCAAACATCCAGTCAAAGTCTGTAGGCTTCAGAGTAGAGGCTTCTGGATAGCCCAGGCGAAACAGAGTCTCCACAAAAAGGGCCCCGCTCATTGTGCTGTTAAGCTATTTCAGTCGCACACACACACACGTACTCAAACACACGCTGAAGAGCACAAAAGGAGGGGAATTAACTGAACCTCTGCATTGTGGTGTGTGGATCAGTGAGTTAAAATTGTTGGAATACTTACTAGTGTTACTCATTAGCAGCATAACAAAGAGTCTGGCTTAGAGAAGGCAACTTTTGGGCACCCGCAATGTTAACTCCCATGTAAATACGTATGAACCTACACATTTCTCAACTGACATTAAATAACAAATGAATCCTCTCACCTCACCTTTCGAGTAACAAAATGGACATGACAGCATAACATGAAAATTGTGAATAAATAAGGAAGCACACAGAACATAAACAACATGACATATTCTTAAAGGGATATTCCGCCATTTTTGGAAATACGCTCATTTTCCACCTCCCCTCGAGCAAAACAATCGATATTTACCTTGTTCCCGTTCATCCAGCCATTCTGTGAGTCTGGTGATACAACTTTTAGCTTCAGCCTAGCATAGATCATTGAATCGGATTAGACCATTAGCTTCTCGCCTGCTAACTTCATGTTTAAAAGTGACTAAGATTTCTGGTAATTTTCCCATTTAAAACGTGTCTCCTCTCAAGTTAGAAAGTGCAATAAGACCAACTGAAAATGAAACCTGGCGTTTTTCTAGGCTGATTTGACATGGAACTACACTCTCATCTGGCGTAATAATCAAGGCAACTTGCAAACGTACCATAGGCGCAGTGATATCGTACGCAGCAACTGAAAATAGTCCCCATAGACAACAAGCAGTAGTAGTGCCAGTAGCTGCAAGTTGCCTTGATTATTACGCCAGATGAGAGTGTAGTTCCATGTCAAATCAGCCTAGGAAAACGCTAGGTTTCATTTTCAGTTGGTCTTATTGCACTTTCTAACTTGAGAGGAGACACGTTTTAAATGGGAAAATTACCAGAAATCTTAGTCACTTTTAAACATGAAGCTAGCAGGCGAGAAGCTAATGGTCTAATCCGATTCAATGATCTATGCTAGGCTGAAGCTAAAAGTTGTATCGCCAGACTCACAGAATGGCTGGATGAACGGGAACAAGGTAAATATCGATTGTTTAGCTCGAGGGAAGGTGGAAAATGAGCGTATTTCCAAGAATGGCGGAATATCCCTTTAACACAACATTGGATTTCCCCTTGGGGAAGAGACAATCAATAGAGGCTAATTTTCACAAAGCACAGCAACACATATAACACATGAAACATGTAACACATATATCCCTGATTCAACTTTGTGACATGGATGACCATGTTGATATTGAATTAAATATGAACCATTTATTTCTACCCTTTTTCAATTATATATAAGCACAAAATGTAATCTGGAAAAAATGCTGCCCTGATTTAAAAACAAAACAAACAAAAAAAAAAACAATGCAAATGATCTCGCCGGTGTTCTGTCCTAATGGAGTGAAATGGAAATGTCGTGACCCCAGACTTTCTACAGGTAGAAATGCAATGCAACAGTGCTCTGTTCCCCACCACTCAGATCCCGTGTGCTTGCGCGAGGGGAAAAAGACAGCCTCCCCCGCCCTTGAAAGTCATAAATACCTATGGTCAGAATCACATATCATGTCACGGAACGCCTAAAAGTGTTAAGACTAATGCAGGCCTAAACGTAAACGTCAGCAGAATCGTGAGATAAAATGTCACGTTACTTTTAAACTAGCGCGGGGCTTTCTGACATAACATTAAATGTTCTCCCATCATTTGCGGGTTAACGCAAAATGTTTCAATGTTTGGCTAACGTTAACGTCAGCTAAGTAATTGCCGCTTGCTAACTACTCGTAAACTGTAGGACTACTTTCAGTAGCTTCCGTTAACTATATTGCTTCAATACTACCAGATAAAACTTTTGCTCACGTCCAAAATACTAAGATAACTGCAGCAGTGAAGAAAAATAATAACCTCTTACCTCTACAGACCATGAACCCCGCAAATCAAACTCCCGCCGTAGAAATCAGTCTACGGGAAGTGGGAGGGAAAAAAAGCAAAAAAGCAAAAGGTAATCCCATTTCTGTTCCTCTCGCCCTACCATTTATGGTGCATTACTGCCATCAACCTGTAGAGGGGCCTGAGAGACTTCAGAAAATAGACATTGATAAATACAGGCTATATCCTTTAAGTGTAGCCTACATATTCAACGAGGCTACATTTTTTAAAACGTTGCCAATAAGCTACAAAAAAAAGGTTGCAGGCTATAATTTCCTTTTAATTATTATATTGGCTGTGCTGATTATTGTCAAATAAAAGCCTAGGCTATATATTCTTGCCATTTTATTCTGACAGTCCACGGAAACATCACACAACAAAACAGGCCCTGGCCCTGCTTATTAACAATTGCCCAAATCTTTATTTAGGCCCCATTGATTTTCCAAAATTATAGGTTAGGCCTGATCAACAAATGGATCTCTTCATCTTTTGCTTTGAATTTTATCTGCAGCTAAATCCTCCCCTAACTGCAGGATCTGATGTCTCTCAGTTTTTCCTCCAAGTCCTTTGTCAGTTTTTCCAGTTTATTTGTTTCTTTCTTAAAGTTTTTGTTGAGCCTCCTGTTCTCCTCCAACTGATTTGCTGCAGAATGAGCCTCATGATGTCACTCTCTGTCAGATTCTATCTCTTTCAGATGCAGGTAGTCTTCAGTCAAAAATATTTTTGTTTGCATTAGCATTTCTGCTGAAATGTAAATATAAATCCTGCTACCATCTCCTCCAACATTTAAATCATCTCTCTGCTTTACCTCAGCAAGTCTACACATGTGATTACATTGCTTAATAAACTCTGCAGCCCCTGTGCTAAAAGTTTCTCCAATCACAAATTAATGATTTCAAACCCCCTCTCAGAATTCAGTTTTTCTAAGTGACCTCAACACGTTTTAAGTTTCACTAAGCATATGTTAGTAATTTAAAATGAGTTTTATATAGCCCAATGTAATGTGACCAAGTTAAACCCATGTGGTTTAGTTTGTTTTAGGCTACCTGATGAACTGGTCTTGTTTTAATCTCAAGTCTTAAGAAAATAGCCTTATTTTAAGGTAGTATTGTTGCTGTCATGGCAGATTATAAGTGAACGCTATTGTCTGATGTCCGGAAACAATGTTATAATTTTGAACTTAATATCTGCACATGAAAAGGTAAAACAGAAAACTGATATGATAACAGAATTTGACATCCTCAAAATTTGTGAGTGGGGTAAATTCAGGCTGGTTTCCAGGCTGAAACACACCTCATCAAATCCAAATGGCATGTTCTCAAATTATATTAAATCAAAATCTGGATAAACAGAGCTTTCTAATTCTCTATAATGCAGGTTATATCTATACAGTGTGTGTGTGTGTGTGTGTGTGTGTGTGTGTGTGTGTGTGTGTGTGTGTGTGTGTGTGTGTGTCAGAGAGAGAGAGAGAAAGAGAGAGAGAGTAAATATCAGTGTTCAGATTTGCCTGCATGCAGCACAAACATCCTGATGAAAGAATGTTTGAGTCTTCTGAGTAGCCTACAAGGGCTAATCTGCAATCAGCATCACACTGAAAAACATCAGCCACAACACCATCATCATCAATATTAGTAGCCTTGAGTCAGATAAGGCACTAGTGCGCTACCTTCTTTCTACCTCTTTATGGCATCTGAATGAAAAATGTGTTCAAAACATAAGGCTTGCTGTACACTGCAACATGTGAAAATTATACTGTTATTGTTCTCAAAAGATGACATGTGGGAAAGGTAAAAGACTGCAAAGCCATTTTATTGTACCTTTATATTGAGCCTCACTATGACCCACTTCCTGTTCCTGGTGGTTTGCCCAGTTGCTGATCCAGGCACAGGCTCAAGGGAGGGTGAAGCAATCGGAGTTGATAGGACATAAGTGGCTTCTGTGTCACACTAGTGCAGCAGCTCCTTTCTAAATGTCATCACGAACATGCTATCAAAGGAGACATCCTGTGTCTCCATAGCTCTCTGCAGGAAGGCCTCAGGTCCAAACTCTTTCATAAGGAACTTGTGTTCCTATGGCTGGAAGATTGGAGTTCCTGGGGCACTGTTGAACTTGGAGAGGACTTTCTGAATCAACTCTGGGGAGAGTCCCTCATATCGACAGAGACAGTTAGTTGATCCTCGATTTTGGCCAGATAAATAGTGCAAAATAAGTTAACTGATATTTTTTTTATTGGATGCATATTATTTTGCTAAATGACATAGAAAACATAAATTCTAAAGTATTACTTTATTTGTTTGTATCAGCCTATCAACATTGTAAACATACAGGTATACTCATAACAAGTATTTGTAGCCATGTATTTTTTTTTCAGAGCTAGTACAACTCAAAAGAGGGTTCACAGTCTGATTTGCTGTAGTTAGATTACTACAAAATAGCACTGATAGAACATTGTTTCTGGAAAACAATTCGTTTTTTTCTTAGCAGAATACCAATACTGTGAATACCATGTTTAACTATACTTTATACCAATTAAACTGTTTATCTTAAATCT
Organism: Sardina pilchardus; assembly: GCF_963854185.1. Classification (NCBI taxonomy): domain Eukaryota; kingdom Metazoa; phylum Chordata; class Actinopteri; order Clupeiformes; family Clupeidae; genus Sardina; species Sardina pilchardus. The sequence goes on from NC_085009.1 coordinate 3,211,293, forward strand.
ACCACAGAAATTAAATCCCACAAACCCTCAATGAGTCATACAAAATCAAAACTTTGATTTTTAAAAAGTGGTATTCGGTGTCCGTACAAATCAATACAATTCACCCCCAAATGGTCTTAATAGGACGTATGTCCTTTACTAGACAAAACAATCTCCATGCTGTCAAACAACTCTATCTCTATTCTACATCTAAAATAATCACATCATATATGAGCGGAATTTCTATAATGCATTAGTACATTGTAAGTGGTCTTTCACAGAGTTATCATTTCTGCTACGGATACAATTCTGTTAAAATGACAGTGGAATAAAGTAATAATCTAAATAGTTTCTTAATACAATGATCTGAACATTTCTATCTTTAAGTACATAGTGTGCAAAGACACCTACTCTACTGTGCAAATAATATGCATGGTGAGACATGTTGACCTACAAAATGTTCCGACGTTCCAGTTGACAAGTAGAGGAAGGGAGACGCTTATGAAAAGAGGAGGCTACTTGGGTCGAGCTCTGTTTCCATTATGTCAGCATGAAATGTAGACGGGGAAAAGTGAAGTGAAGTCATATAAAGTCCTCTTTCAGCATGGAGCAAAAGGACGAAGAGAGACAATAAAAAGAGGTATGCCTAGACAGAGAGAAAGCGAGAGAGAAAGCGAGAGAGAGAAAGAGAGAGAGAGAGAGAGAGAATGATTATTGTGAATAAAGTATCTGCAATGATAAGGTGCTGGTGGATGGGATCTTCTAGTCAGGTGAGGAAGTAACGTCATTGTGTCATGTCTTGGTGCGTGCCCAGGTGAGAGGTGCCCAACCTTGGCACCCGGAGACGGCCATGGTGGAGTGTGGTCTGCTCAGCGCAGAGTGGTGCCAGGCATGCAGTCACACAGGGCCCTCTGCTCTGCCCGCAACACCAAGCTCTCCGTCTGAGAGGAGAGGAAAGCAGAGAAGGTAGCACAGAGGAATGAACAGAGCACGGAGGACAAGGATCATTATTAAGAGGAAAAACAAACACACTGATATATTTACATGACAGCACACACACATACAGTACACACGAACACACACACACACACACAGTAATCAGTATCATGCCCTCTTTATGATAGAGCACTCCAAATTCTATGTCTTCCTTACATCATGTCTTGTGGATTACCATGGGAGCAACAATTTTACCCACAAGGACGGCTTCTGGATGACTAATCGGACATCAACAGACTGTGCTGATAATCCATCACTTGAAGATAACCAGCAGCCACCAAAACTCCCGTAATGAATAACACAACCTTTTCAGTCCTATGGAAAGAGAGTCTCACCCGTGAGTCCAGGTTAAAGGCGGTCTTCTTTAAGTCTTGCAGAGCCCTCTGCATGAATTCAAAGGCATGACAATCCACACATGGTCGGCCTAGAGAGAAGGTGCAAGTGTTTCAGGGTTAACTGCTGCGCCGATTGCATCTCGGTTTATTTCCTGTCAGGTTTCCTTTTCTGAGGCACTCTGATGTGATGTCCCACTCTCAACTGCTCAGTGTCCAAAGACAGAAATGCAGCCAGCTGTTCACCACACCCACTTTACCCGTAAAGTTGCTGCAAATGTGGCATATTTCTTAACAGGTTAGGCGATTTTGATATAGGCTATACTATGGGGTCTTTTGCCATTTACACAGTTCGTGAAAGATCATACAGTAGACTGATAAACCTCCTAATAAATCTCATGCTGTTCCTGAACAGGAGTAGCCTAGCCTATAAAGGTCTAGTCAAGGATTAAAATGCCATGAATTGTTTTCGGTGCTGTTCATACACCTTTAGCGGGGTTGTAGAAAGGTAGGCTACACAAAGAGGCCATGCTAATATTCAGTGAAAATGGCTTACTCTCAGCAGGAATTACTGTACCAGACTCTTGCTCGGCGCTTATCGGTCTGAGGCAGAGAAGCTGGACCGCCAGGAGCAGCATCATCGTCCGCAGAGCTGTACTCGACATCATCCCGCTACACAACATGCCGACGGATACTGATTCTGATTAAGATCCTGAAAGAGGGGAAAAAGCCAAATCTGTTTGTACTGTTGCATGAACGCAATGGCCTAATAATCATTCTGCAATCGCTTCCCTTTGGTCCTATCTGACATCATTTTAATCAATTAGGCCTATGCTCACTATCAACAGTAAAAGAAAAACACGCCGAATAAATCGCATACGCTAGGTCTAGTAGTACTAGGCTACATTATGCAGAACCTCCGTAGGCCCACAATACAAGAACAATAGGCTAATATAAAACCATATGTGTTTACCTTTCGCCTCTGATGTGTAAAGCACCTTGATGCTGTTCAACTGTCTCGGCCTACGACAGCTGCCGAATAGCCTTATAACAACTAAACCTCCTTTTTTTCAAAGACACTCGTACATTGACCAAACATCTAGGTCGTCCTTCATGAATCCGTACGCTGGTGCTTAAAAATGATATATTCTGCAGTTGTCGTGTGCTCTGATTCGCCCGAAGAGATCACATGAGCATCTGCGCTGAGCGCTCGGAGTTTGGTTAGGCTACGTTTTGGACCTGGATTCCTGCCGTAAGACATGATTTAAACGGGACTTCATGGCTTGTGTTTGTCTGAATAGCTTAGGCATCGCTGATATTAGGCTATAGCTACATTTAGCCTAATGATGTAGATGAGTAGTAATCATTGTATTGATGATTTTATTAATTATATAATTAAGCCCAAAATGCTATAATTTGCCGTTCACTGAACATCCCAACAAGTCCAGATGAAACAAGCCAGTTGTTTTCTTTCATGCATACAGTGTAACCACTAGAGTTCTCTGATCCTCCAAAACGGTGGTCACGTGAGCCTGAACCGTATGTTTTCTTAGGTAGCCTGTTAAAATGCCCGAACTCACAGTACTTCTTTTTCCAAGATGGCGTCGATGAGGGATAGCGACACCGGCCTGTGGCTTCACAACAAACTAGGCTCAACAGATGAACTCTGGGCACCTCCCAGCATTGCTTCGTTGCTTACTGTATCGGTTATTGACAACATACGATTATGTTTTTCGAGTTTGTCGCCGCCAGTGAAGCTGAAACTGCTGCTCGGGATGCTGCATCTGCCGCGGCGGACTGTTGATGAGGTGGGTTTGCGAGTTGCAATGAACTCCCAACTACTGGCTGCAGAGTGCATGGTTGCCTTGCTGTCTTCTAGCTGCTTGAAGAAGGGCGAACCTTCTGTCAGTTGGTCGCTCACAAGACCTGTCACCATAGAAGGGTAGTTTGATGCTATCTTTAGTGATCTTGGTTGTCCTGCATTCGGCAGACAGCATCGGTGGGAAAATCCCGCTTACACGCCGTCCTCCATCAGGCTAGTTATGTTAGCTGGAAGCACTTGAGCATTAGCAATGTTACGTTATTAGCTAGCCATAGTTTGGCAAGTTAGGTAGCAATAAAGTTAGTGGTAACGTTGCCTGTCTGTACTATTGCTGCTGTCTTTCAAAGGCACGGGACCGCTATCTAGACATTTGCACTACAACAGCAATGTTGACAGTTTAGAGAAGACAAACGTTAGGCTAACGTCACTTGTCACGCAAGACATCAGCGAGCTAACTTAGCTGCTGGTTGTAAGCACTTGTCACAACCGCGGCTAGCCTAACTTACGTGTTCAGTACCCCTTAAATTCTAATGTAACCGATGATGTATAGACTGACAGTCAGTCCTGTTATGTATTTGCGGATAAAGTCACTAACTGACTGTCTGCGTGTTAAACGATGGGGCTGTGGACACGTTAGGGTCAGGACAGGTGCTTGTATGTTAACAGATAAGTTATGACAGCCCAAACGTTACTTGGGCAACGTTAACATTACATGCTAGCCAGTTAGCAGGTGACGATAGCGTTAGATATTTAACGTTAATGTCAGAAACAGTTTTTCGGTGTGTATTGGAGAAAACAAAGTGTGACATAACTGCAGGCTGCGTACATTCACTTGTGTTTAAGGATAACTAGCCTTATAGTCCAGGTGATGGCATGGAGAGTAATGCAACCGTATGCTAACCCCGTCTGGCGTCTGCTCAAAGCGCGTTTTCAAGTGCGAGTTTGCCCACTGACCACCAGTAGACCTTCTCTCATGCAAAAATTTGCCCACATGAACTTGTTGAGGTCTCCGCAGCTCTGTCGGTGGGGTTGATCTGCTGTCTTTTTCAAATTGTACCCGCCACACTCGTGTCCACATTGTATGCCCGCCCCCGACTTAAATGTGAACTTCCTCGACTTCTGAAATCCACCTTGGGTTTATTTAGAGTTTGTTTATTGTTTGTTTATTTATTTATGGCTCCTCGCAGACGATTTTGTCCAAAGTGACTTACAATGACTCAGGCTTAGGCTACAATTATAAAATGACAATCAGTGAATATTATAATTAAGAGTTTATTGTCAAGTAATATGGCCTAAATAAAAGTGTTAAATCCAGTATTTTAAGAATGATATTATTATTATTATTATTAATATAACAAATAGCTGCAAGCAGCAATGTGGGGGCCAAGCAGTAGGCCGGAGTAACCACGGCAACTCAACGCTGTTAGCACAATGCCGCAATCAGACATATGGCCGTAAGCAGTCAGAGCAAGTTTCATGTCCAACACGTCAAAAGCTACATTGGCAACTTGCATTTTTGCTAATTGCAGCTATCCCAAAGGTCAAAGGTCACCAAATTTCTTGGGCGTCCTCACGATCGGTTCACAAGTCCATATACTAAGTTTGGTTTTGATGGATTCAAAGGTTGCTGAGATATGAGCTCACTTCCTGTTTGGTGGCTTCACACACCAGAGGTCAAAGGTCACCAAATTTCTTGAGCATCGTCTACATTGGGTCACGTGTCCATATATTAAGTTTGGTGTTGTTAGACGCAAAGGCTGCTAAGATATGAGCTCACTTCCTGTTTGGCGGCTTTGGCGCCAATTTCGATTGGCTGCGACGGGCAAACGCTTCCGTCAATTGTTACAGAAATCAAAACACTTACAAGGCATGGTCTGAAGATGGTCTGTGCCAATTTTGGTGAGGATCAGTTGAAATTTGTGACCTAGGGAAATTTGTTAGTGTTTTTGATCAAATCCAATGTGGAGGCCGAATCAATTATGTTGATGTCATAAGTTGCCATCTGTCGACATAAGGATCTTCCACAGTATTACTAGACATCACTAGTATATTGTAATTCTAGGCACAACAGCAGTTATAGGCCAAAAGGCATGTTTCTGCATTACAGCGCCCCCTAGAGTTCAAAGGTCTCCAAATTTCTTGAGCGTCCTCCTGATGGGGTCCCAAGACCATGTACTAAGTTTGTTTTGATGCGTGCAAGGGTTGCTGAAATATGAGCCCACTTCTTGTTTGGCGGTTTCGCCGCAAATTTGTATTGGCTGTTACGGGCCAATGGTAAAAGTTCCAAAGAAAAAAGCACAACCTGCGTAGGGCATTGTCTGAGAATGCTCTCTGTCAAGTTTGGTCTCGATCGGACAAAAGTTATTATCTTTGAAGTGTGTTCTCAATGGGAGGGGACTGAAACAAAATTCCGTTTACTTTCCATCGTACTGCGCAGACTCGTACTCACTTTGTGACGTTAGCCATCCTGTACATTGCTGTAACTCGTCTGATAGATGGGTTTTTCCTAACAACTGTCAATCCATTATTAACGTTAGTTTTTAATATTATTATTATGTTTACTTGCCTCTAGGTAATGCTTTATCCTATCAAACAGTAGGCTACCGTAGGCTACACGCTTTTTCACTGATCTTGCGAATTACTTTCCGTCATGGTTTTCGTGCAGGCTGGACTGAGCTTCTTATCCAAACATTACGGGAAATCTCCCGTTGAACGTTAGCTTCCCTCCAACCGACATGCTAATTATACTTCTTTACAGGAAACCAACGTTATATACGAGGAAGACGTGAATTAGTTTTGCCTTCGATACCCTATATAGAATATACAGAAGCTATAAGGGCGACACAGGGCACATGTTACATGAAGTTATGGGATCGCAAAAAAATCAATCTATGGCCATCCAAGGGAGTTAGCAGAGGGTTGATAACCAGCTCAATTCATGTTTCTACTTCCAGGAATATTCCTGCCCCTTTGCGTTGAACTCGGGCTGGTCCAAGGATTCCAACGATACTTGATTTTTGAAAATCGGACCAACGAGTCAAAAGTTACGTGCGTGAACGCACGTCCAACTTTGACCTGTTGGTGGCACTAGAGCGTATGAGGTGCCAACATGAAACTTGGTCACATGAATCAATGGACTGTCCCCAATCAGTGTGCCAAATTTCACAACTTTTCACCAGTCAGTTCTATGGGCTGCCATTGACTCCCATGACAGAGGAATAATAATAAGAAAACTAACAAACACAATGGGTGCCTTCGCAGATTCGCTGCTTGGCCCCCAATAATGAATTCATCCATCATGGCATGCACATAAAAGAAAGGAATGAAATATAAATCACTATTTCCAGAGGGATTTACTAGCCAGAATCTCACTAGAGAGTGTGTGAACTGCAATAAATAAGACTCATTGCCTTACTAAGTTGCATAACGGGTCTACATGAAAATAACAATGTTATAGCCAATGTTATAGTCCCTGAAGATCAGCAGGTAGGGCAAGATGCTAGCAACATGGATGCCTTGTGTTAGATACCCAAGGAGCAGATACACTGATTATATTAAATTATGTATTTCAGGACTGTAATCTGCTTTGGATAAAAGTGTTTGCGAAATGTGATATGGTCAGTTAAAACCAGTGCTGTTGTACAGCTTGATTGATTTTACAGGCCACGGCTTACTGATTATCTTTTGTGTCTGCCAACTCTGTCTCCCAGATGAAGGAGGCTTTGACAGAGATCATTCAGCTTGCCACAGTGGATTCCGAGCCCTGGGTCCTGATGGTGGCTGACATCCTCAAGACCTTCCCGGAGACGGGGTCACTCAACCTAGACCTAGAGGAGCAGAACCCCAATGTGCAGGACATACTGGGAGAGCTCCGTGAAAAGGGTCAGTCTGAAACACACATCGTTTTTGATTTGACTGTCATGCGTTTTACATCTGTCCATAATGCAAGTGCGGGATTATATAATCCCATCTGTAAAACGTGACCATGCAAATACTGTTTCTGTGGACACATATTGTGGGTTCATATGTGTCAAAAAATGTCTTGGCATGTCTCGGAGTCGGAACCAGTCTGTCTGTCCGCGTATGCATGTGTGTAAACTATACACGGGAGCATATATCAAGTACAGGTGTGTGTAAGGGACTGTAAACTTCCTGAAAGAGCAGCCCTTTGGCTGGCTGTTGGTCTGTTCTTATGTGTTTTTACTCCAGTGTGTAAATATGTGATTGCGTGCGTTCTTCACAGTGAATGAGTGCGATGCGTCGTCCATGCTGCCGCTGGAGTGCCAGTACCTGAACAAGAGTGCTCTGACCACGTTGGTGGGACCCCTCAACCCCCCCATCAAGCACTTCCAACTCAAGAGGAAACCCAAGAGTGCCACCCTCAGGGCAGAGCTGCTACAGAAATGTAAGCCCCAAAAGTGTTCCCATTGCTCAGATGGATTGACTTCGATTGTGATGACCACCAAGAGTTACAGATTTGATTACCAGAAAGAGAAATGCCTTTCAACAGTCCTTAAACTGTTTACTGTCTGTATGTGTCTATAAGCATGCACAAAGGGACATTCTAATTTGAGTGTGTCTGTGTTTTCTACTTTCAGCCACAGAGACAGCACAGCAGCTGAAGAAGACGGCAGGAGTACCCTTCCACGCCAAAGGCAGAGGCCTCGTCAAGAAAATAGACACCACCAGTGAGTTCTCCTTCTCTCTGACTCTATAGCCGTTTTCAGACAGGTTTTGCGCACATTTTGCGATAATTGCTTACAGCATTTCTGACGGTAGCGGACATTCAGACATGAAGCATATATGCGCAATGTATACGGCCACCTGTTGTTCACATGTAATGTAGAATTTCCGTCAATTGGGCTTTAGTTTGCTGGGCAGATAATGACGCCTAATAAATGCGGCCGCACTGACAGCTGTGCATGCGAGTGTAGTTTTCACACCGGGAGTAGCCTTGCTGCATTACTGTAGGTTACGAAGGTAACTATGGATCTGTGAGACCGAGGGATGACCGTCACCATCCCTTTTTAGACTGTAGTGACGGTCAGAGTGAGGTTGAAACAGATCTGCAGCGCGTTAGAGGGATGTAGGCTATGTAGGCTGTTCAGTGATATCGGGCACTTTAAATACATGTAATACTTCCCTTGATCATCACTGACAAGTGCAGATTTTGTCCGCGATTGCTGTTCACATAGCAGCTGTGGCGGCAACATTACGGAAACATGACTAGGTCGGCAGCAGGAAAAGTTCCGATAGTAGATATGCGGACATATGCATTCAGACAGCACAACGGGGAAAAAAAACTACCGTAAAATGTCCGTGAACATTGCGTAAAATAAATACATGTCTGTCTGAAAGGGGCTTATGCTATATAGACAAAATAAAACGTGGTGCATTTCTAAGCAGGTAAAAGGGATAACTATATTGTGTGGCGGAATAACATTGGGAGCACTTAGACTCTGGGCAGTAATATCCTCATTCCAAAGTGAAACTGAAAGTGCAAGAGGATATTACAGTGCCACAAAATATAGTTATCCCTCTTACCTGCTTAGAAATGCACCACGTTTTATTTTGTCTCACCATAATTGAGACTAGACATGAGATTCGAGCATAGTCACCGATCGCGTTCAAATTGATAAATACCATGCTTTGGGGCCCTAGTGTTTGTCTCTCAATTTCTCTTCTCTCTCTCTCAGCCCCCTTAAAGGGGATACCTAAGGCCCCATTCCGTAGCCCTACCGCCCCCAGCATGTTCAGCCCCCCCAGCACACGCACACCCATCGCCCCTGCACGCACCCCCATGCGCAAGGAAAGGGGCGTCAAGGTAATCATCTGCTCACAGTCCACATAGACATATTGATTCATAAACATGTTTGTTGAACTGCTATAAGTTCTCCATTGCATTACTGCATTGACGATGGAGCGTACTGTACATATTTGTTGTGCACTTAAGCTTTGAAAGACAAAGTACTTGATTACTTAATGCTAAAGTTTGTCGATTTTTTTGTTCTGTAGTTATTAGATATTTCAGAACTGGACATGGTTGGAGGAGGCAGAGAAGCCAAGAGGAGAAGAAAGACACTGGGTAAAACACAAACACACACACACATGCTAATTTTAATGCATTCACCATTCTTTCAAGAAAAGAACTTGGATCTGGAGAGGTGGTTTCTTCACTGGGCTGTATTTCACACATCACACTCAGTCTGCAATGGACTGTTATTTTAGCTTGTATTCTTGCTGTTGAGTGTAGGCCAAAGAATCATGCGAATTGTACCTTTTGATCAATGCTCTCCTTTTGTTCACAGACACAGAGACCGGAGAGAAGGCTGCCAAAGAGGAAGCCGTGGTTGAGAACGCCACGCCTGACTACGCTGCTGGCCTGGTGTCCACACAGGTGCGAAACAGAATTTCACACATGTGTAAATACATACACAACCTCAGACACACACACACACACACACACACACACACACACACACACACACACACACACACACACATACACACACACACTATGACTAATAGACCACCAATATAATTAGGCATCTCATAATAAGTGCATCTACACTTTACTGAATTTAAGAAACACACTACACGCTAGAGAGAAACAAGAGTCTGACTTCATGGTGACTATGGGGACAGAGTTTCATCAGAGTGACTTCCTTGGGTGTGTTTCAGAAACTGGGGGCTCTGAACGAGAGCGCTCTGCCCTCCACCAGCTACCTACCAGCCACGCCCAGCATGGTGCCCTCCTCCTCCTACATTCCCAGCTCCGAGTCACAGCCTGGTGAGACTAGCATGCCCGCTCTCCTGCGGCAGACTACTTGTGTCCATTTTCCCTCTGTGGTCTTTACATTTCTACTTCTACTGTGGAGTGATGGTTGAGTGGCAATAGCCTATTGTAGCTGTTCTAGCAATAGGCTAGTGTTTCCCAGTTACATTGACATTTAGATCTTTATTGTGGTGTAGTGTGCGGTATTTCATCTCTGATCTTGGGCTGTGACTGTATAGATTACTTCTTGCTGTGATGAAAAAGCAATATTTAACTGTATCTTCCCCGTTTGTCTGGGGAAGATAGTCAATTCTGATCGCTGTGTTTATTTTATGTCACGCATTTATAATTGTAACTTTGAAAAGATAAATAAAAATAAAAATGTGGTGATGGCAGTAAAGAGCAAGTATCACATGACCGCAGTAAAACTGATTTGGTTTTCACCACAGCCCTAAACCATATATGGTTCACCTCTACTTTTGCAATGCATTGGTCTAAGGTTTTTCCTGGTGTGTGTTCTCCACTGTTTCTTCTGCTCTCTCATACTCACTTTCTCTCTCCGTGTCCCAGCAGGTGCAGGTGGTGTCGCTCGCGAGGCCGGTCGACAGCCCGAGGAAACGGCGCCCCCCGGGGGCGGTGCCCAGCTGGCCGGCCAGTTCAAGCAGCGGCCGCCCATGTACAATGCCAGCACGGCCAGCCCCTCGACCCCCACCTCGCCCAGCCAGCCAATCAGCACGCCAGTCAACAACGCCCCTCCCGCCGCCGCCACGCCTACCCAGCCGGAGGCTCCGACGCCCACGCAGCCAGCTGCGGTCCAGCCCTCGGCGACCCCTGCACCCACCGCCGCCCCCCAGCAGCCTCAGCCCAAAAAGAACCTCTCTCTCACGGTGAGCTCCAATTGGCTGGGTATGCCAGTGAACCCGTGTATCTGTCATTAGTTTTTCAAAATAAAACCAAAAAAATGTAAAAATATTTGTTTCCAACTGAAAGGAAAAAAAAAACACTGATATACAGATTCCAGTGCATGTCGGTCCTTATTTTCCCGATAATGACCAGCGTTTTATATATTATCCCTTACTTATTATACCGCTCTTCACAATGCAAGTAGAACGCTCCATTGACTTGAATGGGATTTCCCAACGTTCTACCGGTCATCATTATTTCTTGATGGAGGACCTCTGAAAAAAATAATGACCGCTGTCAATGGCAAAGGCGTTTGTACTTCTAATTCAGGTCTTTCATATCACTCCACCTTAAAATTTTGTTGAAAGTGAGCGACAGCTAGTAAGAGGTTGCCTAGCAACCTCTAAAACAGTCACGTTCTATCTGTGTGGCGAACTATTTGTTTTGTTAGCGGAAGCCACGAAACGGTAGCTAAGTCATTGCTAAAGACACATTGTGGTAAGTTCCTTCTCGTTTTGGCAAGTAGCTGTATAATAAGCGGGATCCGCTTCGCGTTGGGGTCCTGTTCGCCCTGTCGGTACTTATTTTCCGATAATGACCAGCTTTCTATACATTATCCCTTACATATTTACGTAAACTTGGACTAGACAAACAAGACTAGTTTACATTCATGCTCCTCCTGCCTTGTTGTAAAGGAACACTTTTTTCAATATCAGCTTTGATTGACCGCTACAGTGTGAACTCAGTTTGTGGATGACTGCACAACAAGTTTGTTGGTTCACATTTTGTGTGTGTGTGTGTTTGTGTGCGCAGAGAGAACAGATGTATGCTGCACAGGAGATGTTCAAGACGGCCAACAAGGTCACAAGACCAGAGAAAGCCCTCATCCTCGGCTTTATGGCTGGATCACGAGGTGAAACATTTGCACACCTTCACTCATATCCAGTGTTCCTGATGGTTCAGTGACTCATGGCATTCAGCCTCTCATTTATGGTGATTTATGTCAACAAAAACAATTTTGTTTTTATTTGGAAAGCAATGAAATCCTCCACCTGCTGAATAGTAGCACAATTAACCTAACTATATCCTACTCTCTCTATCTCTCTTTCATCTCTCTCTCTCTCTCTCTCTACATATTCTTTGTCAGTCTTCACAACATCTGTCTTTCCGTTTCTTCCCCATCCCTTCTTTTGTTTCTCTCCCATTGATGCTCTCTCAATGTGAACGTGTCCTTCATCTCTTAACCATTTGACCTGTCCTCTCGTCCATCCCACAGAGAACCCGTGCCCGGAGCAGGGTGACATCATCCAGATCAAACTGAGCGAACACACGGAGGTCCTGCCCAAAGCAGACGGCACAGGCAGCACCACCATGCTGGTGGACACGGTGTTCGAGATGAACTACTCCACCGGCCAGTGGACCCGCCTCAAGAAGTACAAGCCCATCACCAACGTCTCCTGAGTCCAGCAGAGCCTCAGACCCACAAACTTGAACAGACATGTTTATGTTACACACACACACACACACACACTCGCGCGCGCACACACACACACAGTTAAGCAAACTGATAAATAACTGTACAGATTATTACACACACACACACACACACACACACACACACACTTACAGTTACAGTTACAATTACACTCTCAGATAGGTGCACACACACACACACACATCACTCATGGGCCAAAAGCTTAAGGGGGGTGTGGGCCCCAGTGGATAGGAGGGTTCCACCCTGCTGCGCTCCTGCGCTGCCAAAAGACAAAAACACTGGGAAGGAACTTTCCAGAACTTTCTACTTAGACCTCTTCATCCTGTCTGTTATGTTTTTTTTCTTCTGTTCAGTTTTTTAAATCGACATTTAACCCCTCTTCCTTCTGGATTGCTGAATGTTTGTGAGGGGGTGTGGTACAAGATGTGATGTGAAACCGCTGTGTTTGACAGCTCCGGTTCTTTTGGAGAAAACAACCTAGCCTAAAGATCTCTAAAGAAGACAACATGGAAAAAAAAGACTGAATGTAAACATGTTCCCAATGCTAAATGAGAGACAACAACGTCAGTTTCAGTATCAATGCCTGATTTACTTTTTTCCCTGGAGATTTTGGCAGAATGATTGATTATCAACCTCAGCAAGAAGGGAAGAAATAAACGCAAAATTTCTCCAGGCGTGTTTGTTCAAGGCATGTTCATACAGGTCTGAAGTACTTGTATGAGAGAGCAAAACCAGATAAGGGAGTAGGGGGTCTACATCTTCGCACAAGTCCATTTTTGGATTATGATGCTGTACTGTCAGTGCATAACATTTAAGAAGTAGTATAGAAAATGCATCCTGCTAATATTATCGGAGATCGATAACGCCAGCAGCTCTGGCCTGTAGGACCAGCCTGCATTACACAGGGCTGGCTTTTTAAAGGTATCCAATGCAGAGTCAGGTTTTCTGTTTGTTTGGGGTTTTTTGCTACTGGGACAGATAAAGATGAAGCCATTTACTTCCAAGGTAATATTACACAATTTCGTAAGAATACTGGGATATTGTAAAATTGCCATAAAGCTCTAGATGGGCAGGTACGGCCGTACGGCTGGAGGCCACACCATTCTGCGTATAATATCAAGTTTGTTAAATTACTTTGAAGATGTTATATATGTAAAAAAAAACTTGCATAAGATGGTGAGAAGTTGATGAGCCGAGTGACCCTAGGTTTATGTACACTTGTAAATGGATAGTGGCTGTCATAAACATCCCATCAGATCGTTTTAAGATGGTTTGATTAATACAGTTATAGCCAACATACAGGACAAATTCAATGATACATTATTTGTGTACACTCAACATGTAGCTCCACATCTTAGTTATTGTAGTGTTTTTGATGTGATGAAAACACCAAAGCCATCGATATCGATGGCTTTGGAAAACACTAGCTGCTGGGCCCTGAATGTTCATTCATGACAGGCAGAGTAAACCCACCTGTCCTACCTGCGGGTCTTGTTAGAGACGAGGCGGCATCACCCCAGCTCCACCACAAACCACATCTACGTTGTCAGACCAGATTTGAAGTCTAGGAATGAAAAGGCAAGAACGAGAGTGAGAAAAAGAAAGATAATTGTAACAAGTTGCTAGAGTTGCTGCACAAGATCTAATTCCGATTTGGGTAGCCTACAACATAACATGAGCAAACATATTTGAGATGGCATAAAAGGCTGAATAATAATAACCACAAAATCAAAGCGCGTTGTGATTCCTGTAGTTTCGGCTATTTTTGGTGACACTAGCTCCTCCTAGAGTCGCGGAATGCTGCCTGCTGCCTTTGAGCCCTTCCCCGGACTCCGTACTTGACACGTGCATTTGTTTAGGAGCCGAAGGACTAGCAACAGGTGAAGACAATCTTCAAAGAGCCATACCTACTGACCAGGTTTCGCTATTTTTGTGAGATTTATCTGCGTTGCCGTAATCCAAATGGCTGGTTTCCCAGCTGCCAGCTATGCTAAGTGCATGATTCTCCATTACACGTTAATTTACCATCAACACGAGCTGTTGTAGCAAAGCTAGGCACAAAGTGCTGCTTTAGGCTACGGCCTCTTTATTTACAAAAATAAAATCATAGGGGGGGAAGGAATCAAACTAAGGCTGCAAAAGAAAGTAAAAACAGAAGGTCTCAAAAACAGGCTCTGGCAATCCCCCACCTCCCTTTCAGAAGCGACGGTGGGCTAGCTCTCTGGACTGCGTGTTGGGCGACACGTTCATGTGATTCCTCCCAGTACCAATGACTTGATTTCCAAACAATCAACTTGGCATGAGTGCGATGCTGTGATCGGTTGGGCTTGCCTACAAAAACAGGCGGATTGAGCTACTACAGCCTATAGTTTATGTAGTGTAGACGGCGCTAAGGGATAGGCGAGACTACTTGGTCGGATGATCTGCGGATGTGATGATCTGCGGATGTGGTGGAGTGATTGACAGCTAAATGTCCATGCAACGCTCTTAAAACTTAATTGTGGGGGAAGTGCTTCTTACATTATGGAATCCATCCATTCATCTAAAGCGTTGGCTGATTGATTAGTTGTATGTGTGACAGCCATCGGAGCTGCTGTGTTAGTTTCCTAGAGAATTCGACGGTCCTGCACATCATCTGCTTCCTGGTGGTGGAATCACTGGAATCCAGGTGGCCAGGAGGCGGGATCAGTGTCAGACTGCCTAATTATTCAGGGTTAATCTAATTGTATTGCTCCCTCCCTGTGGTCATCACTATCCTCTTGCAGTAGGACCATCTGGCTGGCAAAAAAACAGTGCTAGTACTACTACTTTAAAAGTAATTGGAATAAAAAAAAAAACAACTATTGACCATGCCAAAAGAGTTGAAAAGAGAACTTTTGAGTGAGGAAAAGAAGGGTTCAATTCTGGCTTTACTGGCAGAGGGATACAGTGAGCGTCAGGTTGCTTCCATCCTTAAAGTTTCTAAGACGGCGGTTCACAAGAACAAGGTCAAGCAGCAGACACTGGGGACAACAAAGACCCAGACCAGCACAGGGCGGAAACGACTCTCCACTGACCTGGACGACCGTCAACTCATTCAGATGTCACTCAACAACTGTAGGATGACATCAAGTGACCTCCAAAAACAATGGCAAATGGCAGCTGGGGTGAAGTGCACGGCGAGAACGGTTCGAAACAGGCTCCTAGTGGCAGGGCTCAAGCTGCGGCCGCCGACGTACAACGCCAGCGCGGCCAACCCCTTGAACCCCTCGACCCCCACCTCGCCCACCCAGCCAATCACCGCGCCAGTCAACAACACCCCTCCCGCCGCCACCACGTCCACCCAGACGGAGGCTCCGAAGCCCACCGCCGTCCCCCAGCAGCCTTCATCCTAAAAAAGCCCCTCTCTCACGGTGAGCTGCAATTGGCTGGGCTGGGAACTGGTGACTGGGTATGCCAGTGCATTTGTGTATCCTTCATTCATTCATTTTTTCAAACTAAAATCAAAACAACAACAAAATAAACATTTGTGCTCCTCAGACGTGCCACACATTTTTCAATATCAGCGTTGACAGTGTGAACTCAGTCAGTTTGTGGATGACTGCTCAGCAAGTTGGTTCATGGATCGGCGCCGCACCCGCCGGACGGACTGTCACAGTCAGTTCTACACACAAGTCTGGCGCAAAGTTGGTGCAGATCCGCATACCGAGTGCGACTCCTACGCGGATCTGCTGATTCGAAAACGGATCAGGCCCAAATGTAAAAGCAAAACTAACCCATGTTCTACTGACAATTACTAAAGAACGGAAAACAATAACAAACCGTTTTTTCCTGGTGAAAGAAGAGAGTCTACTCTTTCATTTGGTACCTTCGGTGTTTACATAGTCATACAGCTCACTGTTCGGTGGATCTTGGAAAAACAGTCAAAATCCTGTAAAACGTCTGGCAGTATGGAGCGCTCCGCACTGAAAATGGCTGGCAGCCAATGAGTTAATTTGATTATTTTTTTTCAATATCAACATTGTATCTTAAATCACTCTGAAATGTCCTTTTGGTATTACCTGAGCAATTTAAGATGAGCTATTCCGATTAATAGTATACATTCACCAACACACACGTTTTTGCTAATTATAGAGCCATCAACAGACCAAATAACACCAAATTTATTGAGGGTGGTTTGGATGGGGTCTCAAGTCATCCCACCAAATATGGCTTTCATACGTCACAGCATTTCCAAGATAGGCACACTTCCTGTTTGGCGGCTTCGCTCGCTGAATTTAATTGGTTATCACAGGCGAACGCTTGGACGTATGAAGACGAAATCAAGGCGGTTGATCCACCTTGATCTGTAGATCACGCGTGCCAAGTTTCATGACGATCGGATAAACTATGCGGCCAGAGTCGCTTTACGTTGACTTTGGACACAATTCATTTCAGACACACACGCACATACACACACACACACACACATTCATAGATACATCCATGTACGTACACACACACACACACACACACACACACACACACACACACACGGTTTGTTACAAACAGCACAACCTCCTGCCTTTGAGAAGACATCAATAGTTGTACGTCGGTCACCTGCACCAAGCCTGATGGGTGAGGACTCGCTTTCAGGTACACTACAGTTTGTGCGGAAGATGGTGTTGATTATGGTTTTATTGTTAGTACCAGAAGCACCAGGATAGATATTATAGAATGACACCAATGTCTACCTTGAGCTAAGGGGTTCATTACATGACCAGACAGAGATTAGATTGTGAGTGCTATTATGAATCAATGGACAGATGATGAATCAGCAAATCTGTGGCCAAACGCAAATCTGTAATCATCACTAGACTATCCTTTCTTCTTCTTGAAGAGCCTGTGGAATCAATGGACTTTCCTGTGTTTGTTCGTACACCAGGTGGTGCCCTCTGTACATGTCTTTGATGAATTTTATATGTATGTGTGTGTGTGTGTGTGTGGAGAGAGAGAGAGAGAGAGAGAGAGAGAAAACAGTCACTCATGTGCACTCGTGATCAAGAAGATTAAGAAAACATTTTATTGGAAAAATACAAAAGAATGCAAAGATACCACCCCACCCCAAATTTTTTGAGCTAAGTAGAAAAATATACCTCTTTTTTTAACTTTTGTAGTATTGTTTTTGAACAACATAAAACTATACTATTCCGACATAGAGAGGCCTTGAACACCATTCCAATCATACTGATTATAAGTATTATTCTTATAACTTTATATTTATATTTTAAGTAGCCTATTTAGTAATAAGTTAGTAAGTTCATTTCGGGGAATTCTGTGTCATTCATCATTAAAAGTTCTACCTGTAGCACTGCAACAAAAGTCAGTTTACTTGTGATCACTGCAGCAAAGGTGATTACCGTACACTTATTTCCAGCTGAGGCTAATTTACAACATGGAAGGGTATGTTTAATGCAAGATAGAAGTCAACAGTGACCACTCTGATTCATTTTCTTCATTGAGAATTTGATAAGTCATAAAATTGTAACCATCCGAGGTAGACACCACGTATTCATCTGATGTCAACCTTGTTGTGCTTTATTCGCAATTTTGTTGAAAAGCATAACAAGAGTATGTTATGCTCCAAAGCCGGTTTAGCCTACTGTGCTGTAGCAATAGCCCCATGTCAATGCACATGGAGTCGTGCATGATTGAGTCAGAATTGGACAGGGTCTCAGATACTGAGGAAGAACCAGTCCCTAAAAGTTTAGAATTCAATGCTTCTAACTGTCACAAGTAGCTTATAACTGTCCTAAAAAAAAACCCTATATTAAAAAAAAAAAAAAAATTGCAAAAATTTTGCAAAAATTATGTTTTTCTCCATAGACAGTAAAATAAACTATATTTTTCTGCTATTCTTTTAAGAAAATTGTCATCTTATACTGACTTGCTGCCTCAACCCAATCAAATCCTATTTTTCACGGACGCAGGGACGTTACCCTTGAATCATCTGTCTGCACAGCTACAGTAATAGTTCTGTTAAAGTGATGGGGGTGATGATGAGTTTACAAAATGCAAAAAACGTCTCGATGCGCTAGTAAACGTCTTTTCACAAAATAGCTGTTAGGCCCGTGACGTCGAATTCAGTTATTAAGTGATGATGTAATAATGCGATAACCGGGTCCAACGGCTTTCAGAGCAGTAAAATATACTTTTTTTTCTGTTATTCAGAGAAGGCTTTAGGAAAATTGCCATCCTACTACTCACTTGTTTCCTCAACTTAATAAAATCCTATTTTTTGCAGAAGCCTGGACGTTACCCTTGAATATATCATCTGACTGCACAGTATGGCGTCAAAATGCTGCCAGTGTAATTGAGAATCAAAATCCAAAATTTCAGAAGCAAAGACAAAAATTTGAGAACCAAACAGCAGAAAACAATAATTTCTATGTTCGCTACTACATCGCCTTGCAAGGGCACATAGCTGAGCCCAATACACAAACACAGCCCATAGCTGAGCCCAGTACGCACACACACACACACACATACACGGCCCATAGCTGAGCCCAGTACACGCACGCACGCACACACACAGCTATGGGCCGTGTGTGTGTATTGGGCTCAGCTATGTGCCCTTGCGAGGCGATGTAGCGAACATAGAAATGTTCCACAATAAATGTGATAACAGCGTAGTGTCTTGCTTCGGCCCGGCTAGCTAGTCAATCAAACGAGTCTGCTAAGCGGAATTAGCAACTCTGGCGCTGGTTCAGCGGTTCTGAGTTAAAAGCTCAGTGGCCAATCAGCTGCTACACCCCGCCCCCATGCCCCTACGTCTGTCAAAACTGTGCCAAGGTTAAAAAAAGCGAGAAGCGAGAACCTTTCAAGAATTGAAAGCAAGAGGGGCAAAAGTGTAACTGAGAAAGAATAATTAAAAGCGGAGGTTGTTAAACGAATTGAAAAGACAGAATGGCAGGTCTTTTCTTTGTTGAATGCGATTTGTTTTCTGCTGTTTGGTTCTCAATTTTTTGCTTTTGCTTCCCAAATTTTGGATTTTGATTCTCAATTAGACTGGCAGCATTTTGACGCCATACACAGCTACTAGTGTTGCACGGTGCACTGACACTACAAAAGTATTGCGATACCCTGAAATCCGCTTCGTGTCGGGGTCGGGTTCGCCCTGTCGGCCCTTATTTTCCCGATAATGACCAGCGTTTTATACATTATCCCTTACTTAGGCTACTGATAATTAAACAACAAATCAACTAAAATTGTAAAAAAGCATCGGAAAAAGTATCAAAATCACAATTCTTGACTTAGTATCGGTATCGAAACAGTTATTTTGGTATGGGACAACAATAACAGCTTCAGTGATTACTCTCTTAGTTTAGTGATTTTGTTTAAGCGTCCGACAGCGCTAGAAAACGTCTTTTCATGAAAACGGACATCAGACTTAACAACCGAATTGTTTTGAATGGACATGTCTCACGAATCCAAGTATCTCTACGGCAACCTAAGACTAGCAGGGCATTCCAAATAATAGTTTTAGCGATCGAGTTCCCTATGAATTTTGCAATAATATCTGTCTGCAGAGCCACAGAGCCACCACAACACCACTACGTCACGCCCGTGCAGTAGCCACACCACTACATCACGCCACTGCAGAGCCACCACAACACCACTACGTCACGCCCGCGTATGCGCAGTAGCTACACCACTACGTCACGCCACCACTACGTCACGCCAGATTTGCCTCGTATGCGCAGTGGATATCACTGATATAACCCGGAAATCTGTACTGTTTTCAACTTCCATTCATTCTAGAATTATAATATTCAGTAGCGTGCGGTGGCCGTACGTTTTGGTGGGGCAGAAACATAAAATTTTAAAATGTCATATTTCACAGGAGTCTGTTCTATGCTTAAATCATGTCACAGTTAGAAATGTAAGTGGAATATTTTGTAGATCAGCCCAGTTGATTAGTTTTAGATTAGATTTCTTTCGTGACCGTTCTCACGTTAAACCAGCAAAGCATAGCAACGTTGTTGCTATGGGTAAACAAAACTAGGTTTGTGCTCTGTCTAGAACTAGCCTAATTTGCTAACTGATGTAATATTGTTTTTAAGTAGCCTGGTTTGGTTTTTGTAACTGCAACTCAATACAGTTGGGTGTCATGAATAATTTTCTGATAACTCGTTGCAGAACTATTGCCTGTAGCTCAGTTTAAATGCAGTACGTGGCCAGAGACGGTTCATAAAGCAACTAGACAATCTTTGACGTGACTCTAGCTTACCTTTGAACGTTGCTTTCTCGTTTTTGCGCTGTCTATGAACGTTACTAAATCCACTAACTGCTAAGCCAAGGAAGACACCAGGGTTAGCTAACTTATGTTCTCATTTCAACCTCTCAACTAGTTTTTAACAGAAACTCAACACGGCTATGCACAGGTGCAACTGGCCAGTGGCCATGCATCTGGTAAATGAAACGATAGCCTGTACTGGCGGAATAATTTGACCACTGTTCTATTATGACCATAGGGCAGTCTACTTTACGCCCATGCAGGCGTCTTTTAGCGCGGGTTACAGTCCTTATTGAAGCCGCCAGGGTTATGCTATAAACATACGGAGGAATGCGGCCGTCGAGGTGTCCCGCCCCAAGAATACATGACTACGTTAAACTCAACTAGATCGCCACCATTATCCAAAAGTTGATGTCAACAGACCAAGATTATTTGGAAAGCCTATAGAAACTAGAGATAGTTAATGTGACAATAATATTACTAAGAAATAGACTTGGAACAGTGATTTACTGAGGAACTAGTTTTTGTGGAGGATGCATCTGGGAGGTCGTTGCCCCACCTGCCCATATGGACGGCACGCGCCTGATAATATTATGGAATTAAAATAGACTCAGAAGTCTTGTAAGTGTATCCACCTCATTCCTTAATCCGGAAATATGTATCGTTGCGATGGTTACGATACTGTTTTCAACTTCCGTTCATTCTGTTAACATGTGTGTTCTCCGTAGCTAACTAGATTATGCCTCAACTTAGATTTCTTTCGAAATGTTGACAATTCTGCCCTCAGCATGTATACTACATCATATATAACCGATATAAAATAGAAAAGTTTACTTTTATATGCGTTATGATATGTTAAGCACCGTAAACCGTCACGTTAAAACAGATACAATGCAGCTTCGCCGGAAATAGAAAACCGTCTCGGTGTCATGGCGACCCCCATTGTTGGCTGCGGAATATCGTGGATATCATGTTTTGAAACTGATAACTGCGCACATGGTACGTTTGCAACTTCCCTTAATTATTACGCCAGATGACAGTGTAGTTCCATGTCAAATCAGCCTAGAAAAACGCCAGGTATCATTTTCAGCTGGTCTTATTGCACTTTCTAACTTGAGAAGAGACACATTTTAAATGGGAACATTACCGGAAATCTTAGTCACTTTTAAAATGATGCTAGCAGGTGATATGCTACTGGTCTAATCCGATTCAATGATCTATGCTAGGCTGAAGCTAAAAGTTGTATCGTCAGACTCACAGAAGGGCTGGATGAACAGGAAAAAGGTAAATATCAATTGTTTTGCTCGCGGGGAGGGGGAAAATAAACTTATTTCCAAAAATGGTGGAATATCCCTTTAACCACCAATCAATATCACTAATACTGTATGTATCACTAAGATATCGGAAGTATCATAACACTTGCGTTGGTAACGTTAATGTTCACTGTAATGTTATATGATAAAGCCGCATTTAAGTTTGACTTCCTCTTCATTTATTTTGTTATATGGAATAAAATACAGCATTTTTAAATAGCAGATTTTATTTAGTTGTATGTGCTTTGGGAATATTTAGGTCACCACTGTTGGCCTAACGTAGCTTGGACTACAGCAGTGGATAGCTAGTGATGGTAAAAAGGCTTCCGTGCATAAAGTCTACTGTCCAGAATCAAGAATGAATTAAAGGGATATTCCGCCATTTTTGGAAATACGCTCATTTTCCACCTCCCCTCGAGCAAAACAATCGATATTTACCTTGTTCCCGTTCATCCAGCCATCCTGTGAGTCTGGCGATACAACTTTTAGCTTCAGCCTAGCATAGATCATTGAATCGGATTAGACCATTAGCTTCTCGCCTGCTAGCTTCATGTTTAAAAGTGACTAAGATTTCTGGTAATTTTCCCATTTAAAACGTGTCTCCTCTCAAGTTAGAAAGTGCAATAAGACCAACTGAAAGTGAAACCTGGCGTTTTTCTAGGCTGATTTGACATGGAACTACACTCTCATCTGGCGTAATAATCAAGGCAACTTGCAAACTACTGGCACTACTACTGCTTGTTGTCTATGGGGACTATTTTCAGATGCTGCGTACGATATCACTGCGCCTATGGTACGCTTGCAAGTTGCCTTGATTATTACGCCAGATGAGAGTGTAGTTCCATGTCAAATCAGCCTAGAAAAACGCCAGGTTTCATTTTCAGTTGGTCTTATTGCACTTTCTAACTTGAGAGGAGACACGTTTTAAATGGGAAAATTATCAGAAATCTTAGTCACTTTTAAACATGAAGCTAGCAGGCGAGAAGCTAATGGTCTAATCCGATTCAATGATCTATGCTAGGCTGAAGCTAAAAGTTGTATCGCCAGACTCATAGAATGGCTGGATGAACGGGAACAAGGTAAATATCGATTGTTTTGCTCGAGGGGAGGTGGAAAATGAGCATATTTCCAAAAATGGCGGAATATCCCTTTAAGGACTGGGATGTTACAAAGACGTTTGTTTTTTTGTTTGTCACTTATGGCCTTTAAGGAGAAACTGGGAAACTGGGTTTGGGATTTGGACTTTGATTACTGAATTTTCTGCGAACGCTAGAAAAAAAGACACTGTTGATAATTTAAAAAATGTAATCTATGATAAAACGTGTTGAAAATGTTTTAGTATTTTCAAGGAAGCTTTTAATAAGTCATCTTTTGACGTGCATCTAACGTATGATACGGTCATAGTTTATAAATGTTTGTCATTATTGTTATGAGGGCTTACTATTGTTATTGTCATTATTATTGCTATTATTAGTAGTATATTAACATTATTTCAAGATTAATTTAATTTCAAAATTCTGTCAGATTATTTTATAGACTATTTTTTCTAAATAGACCCTCAATAACAAATACGTTTATCCAACTTAACTATCTACATTTAGGGGCGTTGATTAAATACATTTTGCTAACATGGCACTAACTTTAGATTTTTAAATATAGGCCTATCCATTATCAGATTTTCACTGAAGCCTGTTTGATACGCTAAACGACAGATACTCATTGTAGATTTTTAAAACTCTAACTTATTTCAATTAAGTGCTGAAAACTATAACTTTTGGCTACACTGAATGTTCTAAGAGCCATAAAGTTTGCTAAGAATCCCCAGAGGCCTCCTGTCCCTCTCATGTCCCCTCCACACTCTTCCTATCTCAGTGGAAAGGAGATCTCTGAGGAGTGGATGTAGCAGTAGCTTTGGCCAGGTGGTCTCAAGTCAAGGAATGTTGCTTGAGGAAAGGCAAGGGCTGTGAGAGAAAACCACAGTGTATCCAATTCATCATATAATTTGGGGGAAAAAACCCAACAACAACTGCACTTCAGGAGAAATAGCTAGATATCACCCTTCCTCAATTCAATACACAAACAACGTCATATGTCTGACTCACTGGTGTGAGGGGGACAGGATGTGGTCACTTCCTCAGCCTCCCTGTACCTTGGGTGGTGCACCAGTGGTCCATCGGTTGGTGCCTGAACCACTTTGGTGTTGACCTTCACTATGAAATTCACAAGGTGTGAAAAATGAAGCAGGTTAGTGTCAGTCTACTATGAGTAAGGTTGCATTTAACTCTTTAACCACAAAGTCTAGTAAATAATTTGTTTTAGTCAGATTTTTTTGAAAGAAAATCAGAGGATGGCTTCTGGTTTTCCTCTAGTTCAGAGAACCTCTTTCTTTCTCATCACGACTTACTAAAATATCTGACCTGATCTATACTATCTGGTGATCTGAAGACTCAGATGAAGACCTCTGCTCTACTGCAGAGAACCACTTTCTTTCTCATTGAGGACTTACTCAGGGCAAAGGGGTCAATGTCAACCAGGGGCTGGTCCGAGCTGACCACCACGTTCTCTGCCCTCCTGAGCCACTTTGGTACCTCCACCTTCCCTATGAAATTCACACAGTGTGAAACATGAAATCGGTTACGATCGGCCCAGTATGAGAAAGGTAACACTTACGATGCATTGCGATCTCTCGGTCGCGATCATTGAATTTCCTACTCCGTACCCACTGCACAGGGTGTAAAATTCTCTAGGAATTACACAGGGAACTTGATCGCCAACATGGCTGAATACCTATACAATTCACTTCGCAGTCTACTACAACATGATTGGATTGCACCCTTAAACTTACTAATTACAAAATGTAGTGTATGACATAAAAAAAGGATTACATTAGGATTATGGGTGCTACTCTTCCCCTACACCAGATAACTGCTCTCTGTCTCATCACCAACTTACTCAGGGCAGAAGGGTCAATGTCGACTAGGGTCTGAACCCAGCTGACCACGTTCTCTGCCCTCCTGAGCCACTTTGGTACCTCCACCTTCCCTATGAAATTCACACATTGTGAAACATGAAATCGGT
Source organism: Sardina pilchardus (assembly GCF_963854185.1). Taxonomy (NCBI): domain Eukaryota; kingdom Metazoa; phylum Chordata; class Actinopteri; order Clupeiformes; family Clupeidae; genus Sardina; species Sardina pilchardus. The sequence continues at coordinate 3,236,240 of NC_085009.1, forward strand.
TACGATCCGTCCAGCATGAGTAAAGTAACACTTAAACTTCCTAATAACAAAATAGTGTATGACATTGGGTAAAAAAAGGATTAGGATGATAGCTTCTGGTCTTCCCCCTCACCAGAGAACCGCTTTCTTTTTCATTGTTCACTTACTCAGAGCAAAGGGGTCCTGGTGGGCCAGAGTCTGAGCCCAGCAGATCACGTCCTCTGGCCTCTGCTCTCCTGACCGCACCTCAGGCCTATAGTGGTCCCCCATGCAGAGATGTGGGACCATCAGGCACTTCTCACTCCAGCCTGAGAAATCCAAACAAAATAAGCTAGTTATAAGTTAGTTAAGTATCATAGTTTTTTTACTAAAACAAGTGTATTTATTTCTGATATAATTTAGGTTTACTTCACATTTACAGTATATAATGAACAAAAAGGGTTTGCTTATTGCTCTTGTTTCTAGATTCTAGTTTGGGATTCTCATCCACACCAAACTCTGTTATCCATGTCTTTATGGACCTTGCTTTGTGCACTGGTGCACAGTCATGTTGGAACAGGAAGGGGCCATCCCCTTAGTTCAAGTCAAAGGAACTCTGAATGCTTCCAAGAGATTTTGGACAATTCCTTGCTCCCAACTTTATGGTAACAGTTTTGTATACTTATTGGGGGTCGCCATGACACCGAAACGGTTTTCTATTTCCGGCGAAGCTGCATTGTATCTGTTTTAACGTGACGGTTTACGGTGCTTAACATATCATAACGCATATAAAAGTAGACTTTTCTATTTTATATCGGTTATATATGATGTAGTATACATCCCGAGGGCAGAATTGTCAACATTTCGAAAGAAATCTAAGTTGAGGCATAATCTAGTTCGCTACGGAGAACGCACATGTTAACAGAATGAACGGAAGTTGAAAACCGTATCGTAACCATCGCAACGATACATATTTCCGGGTTAAGGAATAAGGTGGATACTTATGAAGTGTATACTTCATTACAGGGATTGTAACACTTCATCCTATGTATTAATGGATGCAACAGGTAATTGGGAGAGCAAATAGAGAGATAAAACAAATAAGAAAGGGTTGGAGGAGACGGGCATCTGGTCACTGATCACTGGGCACCCCAATGTCACCCCTTCTGTTCCCCAGGCAATCAGAAATGGAACTCGCCCCCCAAGTAAGGTTCCAAATGCATGATTATGCACTGGTTCACGCAAAGAATGTGTCAAAAATACGTAACTGTGGTCTGTGGAATGGAGGAATGAGTGTGATGGGGATCCACAAAATGGGGAATTTCCAGTTTTATAAATACCATGATATTTACAAATACACGTCTATATTTGTAAAAATTAATAAACGAGTTCCAAATGGGATGTTTTTATTAGTAAAATATATTTTTATTTGTCCTTTTTATTATTTGTGGATATCAAATGACGTAGAATTTAATCAAGATCAGCTACCTACGTAAGCTAATTTAGACGTCCCGCTTTTGCTAACGTCATGCCGTAGTGTTAACCGAATATTCTAGAATGCTATGCAGAGTGGAGAGCAAAGATTCTAGAACAGAGCTCTGTTCTAGAATCTTTTGGCGGAGAGTCCACTCTGTGCTCATTTTTAAAAGATGCATTTTTACTCCAGAATCTAGGAGGGCGGCATTCCGCGGCAAACTCGACAGTCGACACAGGCAGCAGCACACATTCTGCAACCTAGATTGAATGACTACATTAACTATTAGCAGCTAATGATAAATCAAAAACAAAATCAGTAGCCAGTAGCTGTTGGATGGGTTGGACGGATGGATTGTTGATCAAGTTCCCCTGAATAAAGAATGGTTGATTGTAGCAGCTAGCAGCTACCAGAAGACTGTGCCAACAGCCCACAACTAGCCTGTTATGCTAACGTTAGCCCACCATAACCATATTGAAAAGCATTAGCAGTATATTACATCTATGGCCATAACCATGTAACTTAACCTTTAACAACAGTAGTGGTGCATGAAGCTAGCTAGCTGAACACTAGCTATTCCTATCGACCAAGTCCATTTAGGCTAGGGACTAGCAGCTAGGCTACTTTAATCTGCCCTCTGAACTCACACTCCTCCAGGGGGTAGGCGAGGTCCACCTGCTCGGCCCAGGTCATCTGTCTTCTCCTCTCCTCGCTGTTGGAGTCGCCGCTGTACGTCCTCGGGATCTCCATTTCAATGTCCAAACGGCTAACGGCTAATAATCTGCTATATTACTCACCTAAAAAAGCTAAATTGGCTAATAACAACTCAGTTAAAAATCACAAATAAGCTATTCAAATGAAGTGAATCAATTACAATAAGAAAACAAATCAAGTTAAACAGATAAACAATAAGCAATCAGTGTTAAATTGTAAAATCGTTTGGAGCAAGCGTTTTGAGATGTTGTCTCGGTAATCAACCAGATGCAACTGACCGATGACTAGAATTCAAGAGCACATTCTGATAGAATTTAGAATCCACCATTGTTTGTAGAATTCTCCCAACATTCTAGTCAGTGATGTCATGCGAATAATGAGCATGATAATGAGGCATGATAAAGATGAGGGGTTGGGAATATGGGTTGGGCCTTTTTATTTTTATTATTTACAGTTTATGTTTAGATAGATAGATAGATAGATAGATGGATATATATATACTTTATTCATCCCCAAGGGGAAATGGCAGTGTTTCAGCAGCATACAAACACAACATTCAACAAAAACATACAAACATACATACAGAAAATAATTTAAAATGTTATTCCTTTCTCTCTGCCCAGATGGGAGTCATTATAAAGTGCTATTGCAGTAGGTAAAAAAAGTCTTTCTGTATCTGTCTTTCTTACAGCTTATTTGGGGTAGCCTCCAACTGAAAATACTTTTTTTGTTTTACCAGTACATTGTGTAGTCCAATTGAAAAGTTTGTGCAGCATCCTTCTCTCCACCACCAACTCCAGGGGCTCTAGGGCACCCCAGCACAAAGCCAGCCTTCCTTATGATCCTATTTAGTTTGTTAGTGTCCCTGGCTGTAATGCCACCTCCCCAACATGGCAGAAAAGAAAATTGCACTTGCAACACTCAACATTTGCAACATTTTGCTGCACACATTGAAAGACCTGAGCTTTCTCAGGAAATAGAGTCTGCTTTGCCCTTTCTTATATACAGCCTCCGTGTTGTGTCTCCAGTCAAGTTTGTTGTCAATAAGAACTCCCAAATATTTGTAGTCCTCTACAATGTCCACTTCCTCACCCAGTATTGAAATGGCATTTAGCTCAGGCCAGGCCCTCCTAAAGTCTATCACCATTTCCCTGGTCTTAGCCACATTCAAGCCAAGGTGGTTGTTTTTGCACCATGTCACAAAGCGGTCCACCAGATGCCTGTACTCTGTCTCCTCACCATCACTGACACACCAAACAACTGCAGAATCATCAGAGAACTTCTGCAGGTGACATGACTCAGAGTTGTACTGGAAGTCAGAGGTGTATAGTGTAAACAGAAAAGGAGACAGCACAGTCCCTTGTGGTGCTCCTATGTTGCTAACTACCTGCTCAGACACACACCCTTTCAGTCTCACAACCTGTGGTCTTTCAGTCAGGTAATCAATTATCCATGAAGTTGTGGAGGTGTCTACAGTACCTGCATCCTTTGCAGCTTGTCACGTAGCAGCACAGGCTGTATGGTGTTAAAAGCACTTGAGAAATCAAAGAACATGATCCTCACAGTGCTGCCAGTACTGTCCAGGTGAGAGTGTGTTCTATGGAGCAGGTAGATTAAAGGAGAATTCCGGTGTGAAATTGACCTTAACTGTACCGAAATATGTTGCGAAGTACTCACACGTGTTGAAGGTGCGTCTTCGCTCACCCCCCAGCATTCCGAAGTCCGCCGTTTTCAACCAAGCTTGCAGTAGGCTTGAATCTATTAGATTGGGCATCACGTAGCCTATGCAGCTAAATCGCTATTTTTAAACTTTGTAGCTTTCACCAACCTGTTTCCACTCACCCTCTTACACAGCAACTTACCTACAGTAGTAGGCCAGTCAATCTAGCGTTTGACATATAACTATTGCAATAGTAATCATTCCAAGTTTTTTGTGATCCCTAGGTATATCTAGCCTAATTAACATATTAAAAATCTACCGATTCCTAGTGGAACAACATACTTTTTTTCAAGGTCAAAGGTAACAGTTTCCAATGCATTTTGCCACTGGGATTTACTACAGGTGAAATGGGTAAAATTCTGAACTATAGATATCAAATTGAAACTTTCACAGTTGTTTACTCACATTAAGGCAAATATTTGTTGTATTGCAAGTTTTCTGAAATGTGATGTTTAGATATGCAAATGAGACAGACCAGTTTTACTTACTTTACTTTACTTACTTGCTTTAAGTTTCAATGCACTCCTTGTGTCCTTATCTATCAGCGAGAGAGACAGCCTGCCAATGAGAGAAACAGCGATAGCCAGCAGCCCGCCGGCGAGAGGGACAGCGCGCCACAACCCGGCTCCACGACGCAGTATCGCAGAGCGGTCGCCGATGTCACGATGGACGTGATGTCAAGGGAGGAGATTTGGAAGGCGCAGTCGGAGGATGCCATGCTCAGCAGAGTGTGGGCATGGATCGAAGCTGGCCAGCGACCGCCGTGGACTGACAGCGCTCGATCCGGAGACCAAGGCGATTTATTCGCAGGCCCTTCACAGTGCTCGCACGCTCCGCTACAGCAATACACAGTCGGAGCTCCCATGGAGCGGGTAGTTGATGTCATGGGAACCGCTGCCGGTCACAGAACGGGGAAATCACTTTACGTGCTCTTCAGGAGCTGATTGATGCAGCAGAGAGTAGGCCTATGGGGAATGATGATGAAGAAAATGACACAGGTGAGATTTTAAAACAATTGAAAGATTTTCTCTCAGTTGGAAAATTTATGAAGTTTGACTAAGCTGCTAATCACATCCTTGTGCCTCTTTTTCATATAGCATGGGATCATGAACTTGCAGGGATACTTCTCTTACTCCACCTGATTCCACCGGTTGCACAAGGCAGCAAAAGACCCAGGAAGATGTCTGCATCCATGGCAGAGAATCATGTTGTCATGTACTTAAAGGTTGGTGAATGATTCTTGTCGGCATCAGTTATGCATATAGATTTAGATTACGTCAGAGTGTTGCCTTCTGCTGAGTTGTTTCTTTCTAGCATTCAAACAATGTAATTGAACAAAATAGGTGTTGGTAAAAATATTTTCTCCACTTGCCTACCAGTGTATGGTGCTTGTATTGAGATGTTCTCAAAGTAATGCCGACGCATAATTTGTCATTTAAGCTACACGCAAGTACAAGTAAACGCTGTTTAGGCCTACCCTAACCCTCTTCTCAAATTTCAGAAATAGAGTTGATACACCTCCTAATAGAGTTTATGCACAAAATGCAACTTTTAACATTCAGAAATCATTAATGTGAAACAAATCATTCACAGACTGGTAACAGTGTACAAGAACATCTGGATGCCATACAGGCTGAGAGGAAGTAGCTGGACCCAAGAAGAACATTATCCATGCATACTACCGTAATTTCCGGACTATAAGGCACACCTGAATATAAGCGAATACCAGCGAAATTTAGGGGGGAAAAAAACAAATATGTATACAAGCCGCACTGGGCAATAAGCCGCAGGTGTTGGACCGTAACCTGTAATATCCATAGGTTGAGAAATGAGAAGCCCCCCTAGTGGTCGTTAGCTGTAAAAACACACAGATTAGCCGCACTGTTGTATAAACCGCAGGGTTCAATGCATGGGGGAAAAAAGCAGCGGCTTAGAGTCCGGAAATTACGGGTACATTGTTCTTGACAAGTACGCCATCCCATGCATGTCAGCCAGTGCAGTTGGCGCCTTTGATGAACTGCTCAAGAGTAATTTTGTATTCGGTACGTCCTACAACAAAGTACTTCACAATATGTAGGCTATCTGTCCAAGTCCCTTTGGAAGAATACACATGTGAGTTCATTGAATGAAACAATCAGACTTTATTGATTTGATAAAATGGTACAGTAACTGTCAAAGTGAAATGTATTGTGTGCACATACAGAGAGCCACATACTCATGAGATCCCTGGCATTAAAATGGCCACATCTCCATCTGGATGCTGGAGGTGGAATTACTGGCATGCTTCATTGTAGATAGATGAATAGATAGATACTTTATTGATCCCCAAGGGGAAATTGTAACACATGCTTGATAGAGACCTCTGAAGTTCACCTACAAAGAAAGCTACCATCTTTGCTCATAAAGCGGTGTTAAATAGGCTAATGATGGGAGATGGAAAGTGGTTCCTTAGGAGAGACAGGGTTTCCAGCAGCCTATATTGAGTTGATGCTGAATGAAGTCAATGATTATGATAATAATCAATGACTTCATAACCCTCATTAGATAAATGAATCAACGAATAAATTAATAATAATAATAAAAAATAATAATACCCACGTGTAAAAAATATGACACGCGAGATGAGGACATTAGAACGTTTGGCGCAATTGCGCCGCGCTTCCGAAGTGCTAGCCTTGTGTGATAATAGATGTGACGGCCATTTTTATCAAGTCATTCGTTCTAGTACAAGTTCATTATCAATATGCAGCAGTGAACACATGTGCATGAAGTAGTTGTTGATGACAGGAGACAGACATTCAAGACAATCTGAGAAGTAGGCTACTACTGAATGGTGCAGATTGGACATGCTTCTCGCGTACAGGTTTGAGTTCCACGTCATAATTCGGTAGCCTTTATGACGTCTGTTCTCAAAGATTTACAGAGATATGCACCCGAGCATTACCATTTACTCGGAACCCCAGTAGGCTACACGCGTCAAAGACTGTTCAGCCTCTACTCGTTGGAAAACTCAACTACCGAAATTTCCTGGTGACATCCTGAATAAGTAAGTAATAAACGTAGGTCTTACATTTTATTCGTTCGTATGAATCGTGCGTAAATTGTTTCTATTGTTTTGACCGGCCTATGATTGCACGAAAAGGGCTGAGGCGCGAGCCCTGGCTTAGCCACGCAAATCTCAAGCGCATCTAACGAATACACTGTAGGCCTACAACTCATCCGATCTGTGTCGTTCTAAAATTCGGTCACAAACACTTCGCACAATGTCAGTTAAATGTGCCATGTGCTTACAGGTCTATAATGCGCCACTGACATTTTCTTTCTTTTGACTTGAACAAGTTAGCACTTATTCATTCACAACACTGGATATTGTCGTAGGCCAACTTGTTTTCAGTCAACTCTTGGAGGGAAAGAGTTGAGAGTTAAAATTCAGATTATGAACTCATATATGCATATTTTATTTATTGACACAGATCCACATTGTGGATGCCATGAGGGCGTCACCCCCTGCCTGAGCACCTGAGCTGAGCCCCCAGCCAGGTCCCGGGACAATGGGAAACACAGTCAGCTGCTGCTTTCGTGCCAATCCTGGCGACCGCCAGGAGGAGGAGCAGCAGCGGCTGCAAAATGAGGCCGTCAAGGAAGAAGTGGCACCAGGTCAGGCAGCAGATTCTGTGGGAGAGAGCATTCTCCCACATGAAAAAGAGGTGGCTGCAGGACTGGTGTCAGAGGTTTTGGCAGATACCGCCAAGAGTGTGGCCTCTAGACATGTTGACGAGGTGACTGGACTCGGAGAGCCTCCTGCATCAGCACTTGTCACCAGTCTGCATGTGAATGCACCTGCTGCCGTGGACAACAACATACAAGAGGTGGCTGCGGGGCTGGTGTCGAAAGTGTTAGCAGAGGCCACTGAGCTTGTGAGCCAGGCTCTGTCAGCTGAGAAGCTAGACTACAGAGCAGCTTCCACCAAGACCAGCAGCGAGGCTGTTGCCTCTGGAATTGAGAAGCTCTGCAATGGAGACAACAGGGACAGCGCCCTCCCCTCAGTTCCATCTGCAAAAGCTGTGCGGGCTGAGATTAGGTAAGAGGAACCTGTTGACTGCTGATGGCACCAATAAATGGTATCAAAACACAAGTGGAATTTTGTAAAAGGTCTTTAATTCCACAGATTATCCCAAGAGGACCCAACCACCATTACACCGGCTGCACAGCCGGAGGACCGGCTGGTTCAGAATCCCTCGGCCGAGGGGGTGGTGAGTATTGCTCCAAAGGGGTTTCCTCTGGTAAGTGACATTGATGCCCATCTGGACAGGTGTGGACATCAGCCACTGCTAGACTCATCCGAAGCCTTGGATGGTGAACGGGATGCGTCTCTGCGCAGCGGCGAGGATGAGCGGCTGCTCACCTCCGCCATGCTTGGCGCAGGTGTCCCCTTCACGAATGCTGAGCTTGCTGAGGCTATCTCGCAGCATAGGAGTGATGGTGGTCACTCGTTCAGCATGGATGGACAGCATCCCGATAGTGGCCTTCGTCTCAACTTTGTTCCCACTGATGCTTCCGCAAGGTGAGTCCGTAAAAGTTTGATTGCCTCAGTTTCATAATAGAACTTCTGTTGTATATAATATATTGGGTTAAGTTGAAACACACAACTTAAAGAGACATTTGAATGGGGGCACCTCTAGCAAAGAACTTTGGGACTTGCACAATAAGGAGATGAGTTGCATTGGTTGTTGTTTTTTTTTGAACAAATTCCATTCCTCAATGTCAACATTCATTTTCTGTCCATTTATTCACAGAGGCTCTGACGCAGCCTCTGCCGCCCAAGACATGGTGTTTGCCCTGAGAACTAAGTCGAAGAGTGTGGCCCTTCCAAAGTTGCTCGCTGAACTTGCTGAACTTCAGAAGGTTGTTGCGAGCTCAAGTGGTTCCACTCGCAGAGGGCTGGCTGTGAATCTCCAGGACGAGAGACCTGGAAGTGCTGGCAGGTGGAGCCCGGTGTCAGATGGGAGTGAGGCCTGGCTTACTTGGTATGTCAGTAGCATAACCATTTACCATAGCAAATGAACGAGATGGTTTTGGATCAAGTCAGTCATTAAACAGCAATTAAGACATTTAACCCGGTGCATCCGACCTCTCTCCCTGCAGCGACGAAGATCTCTATTACAGCGAGGAGGAGATGGAGGAGGAGCTGGCGAGGCAGAGTCTCATGGAGATGCCTGGTGATTAACTCGAAATGATCGCTGTATTCTTTCATGGCATGTACTGCACACCGTAGGTGGGAAAGTCTCCTTACTGTATACTCCTTTCAATCCACTTCCAGGACATGACCCATGCAGCTTTGAGCCGCCCGTTGCGATTTTAATGCACAGCGAGAAGGAGTGGAAAGGGCAGACCACCGAAAGCGTCATCATCAGAAAAGTATGTTGTGCGTATTGTTTGTGTATTTTCTCTCTGCACAAGGTGAAGCCTGCCACTAATCTTTTTTTCATTCTATCCGTCTGTGCGCACCTTCCTCCAGGGCTACGCCGTGCTCTCCCGGAGCTTTGGATTCGTCCGGCGGGTGAGGGAAGACAACTACTGTGCCCTGCGAGCCTCCCTGTACCAGACGCTGATGAGGTCTGCCCAGCTTCCCGACTGGCTGCAGCGGGAGAGTTTCTTATTGGTATGCCCATCTTCTCTACCCTAGGGATCACTAGCTGACTGAACTTACTAGATAACAAAGTCTTGTTCAGAATGGACTGTCTTCCGTCTGATACAGAATGGCTTGTCTCCAAAGAAATGAAAGAAAGAAGAAAGTGTGGTTCACTGTTAAACACGTGAATTTGTTTCTACTACAGTGGAGCAATGTTTGATCGGGCCCTTTCACACATCAAACACGTCACTTGAATTTTCCCATTTTCTTAGATCCCTGAAAAGCTTCAGTCTCGCTACGGTCTGATTGAAGGCTGGTTGTTTCCCGACGTGTGCAAGCAGACGAGCGGGATCCAAGATGATGTGGATCTTATGACACACTGCCTGAGCCTTCTCCAGAAATGGGTACGGCTCTCATTTGCATGTTATTATGACAGTGGTTGGATATTGTGTTACCTGAAGTAGTGTGTTAAACTTTGTTGATATTTCATTTTTCCACATCAGTCATTATTGCAATGCACACATCAGGGGCAACTGAGATTGTGCGTGTGCATTGACGTTTGCGTATGTGTATTCTGTGCAGTGGCGTGCGGCAGCAGCCTCTCCTGGGCTCGAGGGTCGCAGACGTGTGTGCGATCAGCTCTTCCGGGGCGGAGAGGACGAGTTTGGTGTCATGGAGGCGCTCAAGCTCCTGATGCTGACCTGTGCCGTGGAATTGCACGACGCCATGCAGAGGGGCAGAGACGTGCCAATCTTCTGCTGGCTGCTATTTTCCCGCTACACCTCCTCCTGCCCTCGCACGTTCCTGACCAACCACCTGAGCCAGGTTGGCTTCAGTGGAGGCGTGGAGCAGGTGAGAAGGCTCAGGGAGACTTTTGATGTGCTTGTTGTTGTTGTTGACCCATTGACTGCCACATAAGAAGGTGTATCAAAGCCTGTTGTGATATACTGTAGCCTACCAACTAACGGCTGTTGTATTCATTTCCGTGTTATAGGTGGAGATGTGCCTCCTGGGCTACACACTGCACCACACCATTAAGGTGTACCGCCTCTACATGGCCAACATGAAGGACTTCATTGTCACTCATTACCCGGATAATCACATTCGGGACTGGCCCTCTGTCTGCCTGGTGACTGAGGATGGCCGCCATTATGACGTGGCAGTTGGCGACCCCGTCTGTCTTCAGGAGGACTTTTCTGGCGGACCTCACTGATTGGCCAAGCAGCTATTTTGTTGCAGTGTGATTGTTGACCCAAGTGACCAAGGTCCAATCATGGCCAACTCAGGATACTATTTTACTCCGTCCATGTTTTTTTTCAATACATTATTAAAATACATTTTCTCAGCATCATATGAACGGCTGTATTGTGGTTTCTTGGTCTGGAAGATTTCCTTTGGAAAGTTTAGACATCTTATCTTTTAAGAGATAAGGCAATAAGATGAAGCAATCAGACTGCTTTGGAATTGACTCTGTGTGAATGACACTGATTTTTCTAACATTAGCCAGCTTTTTCACAGTGATGGTTAAGGTTATTTAGTGACGTCAAAGTAACATGTTTAGTCACCAGCAAGCCCACCGTGAAAACCCACATGTGTGGCAACCTGTGGAATGCTGAGTAACTATTTCATTTGGTCAACAACACTACAACACAAGATTTCTGAACTGAAACAACACACAAAGTTGCTCGTAGCAAATCAGAACAAAACATTTGAAATTGATCATAAACTGTGTTACTGGCTGTAAAGCATCTGTTAGAGCAATATCTGTATCTGTCCAAGTCCCTTTGGAAGAATACACGTGTGAGTTCATTGAATAAAACAATCAGACTTTATTGATTTGATAAAATGGTACAGTAACTGTCAAAGTGAAATGTATTGTGTGCACATACAGAGAGCCACATACTCTTGAGATCCCTGCATTAAAATGGGCACATCTCCATCTGGATGCTGGAGGTGGAATTACTGGCATGCTTCATTGTAGATAGATGAATAGATAGATACTTTATTGATCCCCAAGGGGAAATTGTAACTCATGCTTGATAGAGACCTCTGAAGTTCACCTACAAAGAAAGCTACCATCTTTGCTCATAAAGCGGTGTTAAATAGGCTAATGATGGGAGATGGAAAGTGGTTCCTTAGGAGAGACAGGGTTTCCAGCAGCCTATATTGAGTTGATGCTGAATGCAGTCAATGATTATGATAATAATCATTGACTTCATAACCCTCATTAGATAAATGAATCAACGAATGAATTAATAATAATACAAAAAATAATAATACCCACATGTAAAAAATATGACACGCGAGATGAGCACATTAGAACGTTTGGCGCAATTGCGCCGCGCTTCCGAAGTGCTAGCCTTGTGTGATAGATAGATTTGACGGCCGTTTTTGTCAAGTCATTCGTTCTAGTACAAGTTGATTATCAATATGCAGCAGTGAACACATGTGCATGAAGTAGTTGTTGATGACAGGACTCAGGAGACAGACATTAAAGACAATCTGAGAAGTAGGCTACTACTGAATGGTGCAGATTGGACATGCTTCTCGCGTACAGGTTTGAGTTCCACGTCATAATTCGGTAGCCTTTATGACGTCTGTTTTCAAAGATTGACAGAGATAATGCACCCGAGCATTACCATTTACTCGGAACCCCAGTAGGCTACACGCGTCAAAGACTGTTCAGCCTCTACTCGTTGGAAAACTCAACTACCGAAATTTCCTGGTGACATCCTGAATAAGTAAGTAATAAACGTAGGTCTTACATTTTATTCGTTCGTATGAATCGTGCGTAAATTGTTTCTATTGTTTTGACCGGCCTATGATTGCACGAAAAGGGCTGAGGCGCGAGCCCTGGCTTAGCCACGCAAATCTCAAGCGCAACTAACGAATATACTGTAGGCCTACAACTCATCCGATCTGTGTCGTTCTAAAATTCGGTCAAAAACACTTCGCACAATGTCAGTTAAATGTGCCATGTGCTTACAGGTCTATAATGCGCCACTGACATTTTCTTTCTTTTGACTTGAACAAGTTAGCACTTATTCATTCACAACACTGGATATTGTCGTAGGCCAACTTGTTTTCTGTCAACTCTTGGAGGGAAAGAGTTGAGAGTTAAAATTCAGATTATGAACTCATATATGCATATTTTATTTATTTACACAGATCCAAATTGTGGATGCCATGAGGGCGTCACCCCCTGCCTGAGCACCTGAGCTGAGCCCCCAGCCAGGTCCCGGGACAATGGGAAACACAGTCAGCTGCTGCTTTCGTGCCAATCCTGGCGACCGCCAGGAGGAGGAGCAGCAGCGGCTGCAAAATGAGGGCGTCAAGCAAGAAGTGGCACCAGGTCAGGCAGCAGATTCTGTGGGAAAGAGCATTCTCCCACATGAAAAAGAGGTGGCTGCAGGACTGGTGTCAGAGGTTTTGGCAGATACCGCCAAGAGTGTGGCCTCTAGATATGTTGACGAGGTGACTGGACTCAGAGAGCCTCCTGCATCAGCACTTGTCACCAGTCTGCATGTGAATGCACCTGCTGCCGTGGACAACAACATACAAGAGGTGGCTGCGGGGCTGGTGTCCAAAGTGTTAGCAGAGGCCACTGAGCTTGTGAGCCAGGCTCTGTCAGCTGAGAAGCTAGACTACAGAGCAGCTTCCACCAAGACCAGCAGCGAGGCTGTTGCCTCTGGAATTGAGAAGCTCTGCAATGGAGACAACAGGGACAGCGCCCTCCCCTCAGTTCCATCTGCAAAAGCTGTGCGGGCTGAGATTAGGTAAGAGGCACATGTTGACTGCTGATGGCACCAATAAATGGTATCAAAACACAAGTGGAATTTTGTAAACGGTCTTTAATTCCACAGATTATCCCAAGAGGACCCAACCACAATCACACCGGCTGCAAAGCCGGAGGACCGGCTGGTTCAGAATCCCTCGGCCGAGGGGGTGGTGAGTATTGCTCCAAAGGGGTTTCCTCTGGTAAGTGACATTGATGCCCATCTGGACAGGTGTGGACATCAGCCACTGCTAGACTCATCCGAAGCCTTGGATGGTGAACGGGATGCGTCTCTGCGCAGCGGCGAGGATGAGCGGCTGCTCACCTCCGCCATGCTTGGCGCAGGTGTCCCCTTCACAAATGCTGAGCTTGCTGAGGCTATCTCGCAGCATAGGAGTGATGGTGGTCACTCGTTCAGCATGGATGGACAGCATCCCGATAGTGGCCTTCGTCTCAACTTTGTTCCCACTGATGCTTCCGCAAGGTGAGTCCGGAAAAGTTTGATTGCCTCAGTTTCATAATAGAACTTCTGTTGTAATACATTGGGTTAAGTTGAAGCACACAACTTAAAGAGACATTTGAATGGGGGCACCTCTGGCAAAGAACTTTGGGACTTGCACAATAAGGAGATTAGTTGCATTGGTTGTTTTTTTTTTTTTTAACAAATTCCATTCCTTAATGTCAACATTCATTTTCTGTCCATTTATTCACAGAGGCTCTGACGCAGCCTCTGCCGCCCAAGACATGGTGTTTGCCCTGAGAACTAAGTCGAAGAGTGTGGCCCTTCCAAAGTTGCTCGCTGAACTTGCTGAACTTCAGAAGGTTGTTGCGAGCTCAAGTGGTTCCACTCGCAGAGGGCTGGCTGTGAATCTCCAGGACGAGAGACCTGGAAGTGCTGGCAGGTGGAGCCCGGTGTCAGATGGGAGTGAGGCCTGGCTTACTTGGTATGTCAGTAGCATAACCATTTACCATAGCAAATGAACGAGATGGTTTTGGATCAAGTCAGTCATTAAACAGCAATTGAGACATTTAACCCGGTGCATCCGACCTCTCTCCCTGCAGCGACGAAGATCTCTATTACAGCGAGGAGGAGATGGAGGAGGAGCTGGCGAGGCAGAGTCTCATGGAGATGCCTGGTGATTAACTGGAAATGATTGCTGTATTCTTTCATGGCATGTACTGCACACCGTAGGTGGGAAAGTCTCCTTACTGTATACTCCTTTCAATCCACTTCCAGGACATGACCCATGCAGCTTTGAGCCGCCCGTTGCCATTTTAATGCACAGCGAGAAGGAGTGGAAAGGGCAGACCACCGAAAGCGTCATCATCAGAAAAGTATGTTGTGCGTATTGTTTGTGTATTTTCTCTCTGCACAAGGTGAAGCCTGCCACTAATCTTTTTTCATTCTATCCGTCTGTGCGCACCTTCCTCCAGGGCTACGCCGTGCTCTCCCGGAGCTTTGGATTCGTCCGGCGGGTGAGGGAAGACAACTACTGTGCCCTGCGAGCCTCCCTGTACCAGACGCTGATGAGGTCTGCCCAGCTTCCCGACTGGTTGCAGCGGGAGAGTTTCTTATTGGTATGCCCATCTTCTCTACCCTAGGGATCACTAGCTGACTGAACTTACTAGATAACAAAGTCTTGTTCAGAATGGACTGTCTTCCGTCTGATACAGAATGGCTTGTCTCCAAAGAAATGAAAGAAAGAAGAAAGTGTGGTTCACTGTTAAACACGTGAATTTGTTTCTACTACAGTGGAGCAATGTTTGATCGGGCCCTTTCACACATCAAACACGTCACTTGAATTTTCCCATTTTCTTAGATCCCTGAAAAGCTTCAGTCTCGCTACGGTCTGATTGAAGGCTGGTTGTTTCCCGACGTGTGCAAGCAGACGAGCGGGATCCAAGATGATG
The DNA here is from genome assembly GCF_963854185.1 of Sardina pilchardus. Taxonomy (NCBI): domain Eukaryota; kingdom Metazoa; phylum Chordata; class Actinopteri; order Clupeiformes; family Clupeidae; genus Sardina; species Sardina pilchardus. The sequence continues at coordinate 3,251,424 of NC_085009.1, forward strand.
TGGATCTTATGACACACTACCTGAGCCTTCTCCAGAAATGGGTACGGCTCTCATTTGCATATTATGACAGTGGTTGGATATTGTGTTACCTGAAGTAGTGTGTTAAACTTTGTTGATATTTCATTTTTCCACATCAGTCATTATTGCAATGCACACATCGGGGCAACTGAGATTGTGCGTGTGCATTGACGTTTGTGTTGGAGCCATAATGTGTTTTGATTTATGATAAAATTTAAATACTAAATTAATTTATATTTCTTATTCTTTGCATAATATAGTCTTATATAATTACATAATTACATGAAATTCTTGAATACATATGATTTGTTTGTTATATCCGATCCGGGCAGTGGGGAAATGCGTGAGGTCACACCCCCTTGAAACAGGTGACTGCAGCACCTGGCCTTCATTAGGCGGGTGGTTTGTGTCTACTGAGTTGAGTACGCAGGTAAACAGGCTTATGGTTTTTGACCGCGACTTGCGCTACCTTAGTATTAAAAGAATAGAAAAGGAAACTTGGAACTTTGAATTGGATTACACAACTAACAACAACAACTCTTCACGCATCTCCATACTGCCCGGTAGGAACGATCATCATCTTGGAATATTCAACTTCGAACAATAAAATACATGCAAGTAACAACATCAGCTGTCTTGATTACGGAACAGCGCGAGAGCGCGTCAACCAAGGTTGTATTTGAAAACGTACTCTACAGTTTGCGTATGTGTATTCTGTGCAGTGGCGTGCGGCAGCAGCCTCTCCTGGGCTCGAGGGTCGCAGACGTGTGTGCGATCAGCTCTTCCGGGGCGGAGAGGACGAGTTTGGTGTCATGGAGGCGCTCAAGCTCCTGATGCTGACCTGTGCCGTGGAATTGCACGACGCCATGCAGAGGGGCAAAGACGTGCCCATCTTCTGCTGGCTGCTATTCTCCCGCTACACCTCCTCCTGCCCGCGCACGTTCCTGACCAACCACCTGAGCCAGGTTGGCTTCAGTGGAGGCGTGGAGCAGGTGAGAAGGCTCAGGGAGACTTTTGATGTGCTTGTTGTTGTTGTTGACCCATTGACTGCCACATAAGAAGGTGTATCAAAGCCTGTTGTGATATACTGTAGCCTACCAACTAACGGCTGTTGTATTCATTTCCGTGTTATAGGTGGAGATGTGTCTCCTGGGTTACACACTGCACCACACCATTAAGGTGTACCGCCTCTACATGGCCAACATGAAGGACTTCATTGTCACTCATTACCCGGATAATCACATTCGGGACTGGCCCTCTGTCTGCCTGGTGACTGAGGATGGCCGCCATTATGACGTGGCAGTTGGCGACCCCGTCTGTCTTCAGGAGGACTTTTCTGGCGGACCTCACTGATTGGCCAAGCAGCTATTTTGTTGCAGTGTGATTGTTGACCCAAGTGACCAAGGTCCAATCATGGCCAACTCAGGATACTATTTTACTCCGTCCATGTTTTTTTTCAATACATTATTACAATAAATTTTCTCAGCATCATATGAACGGCTGTATTGTGGTTTCTTGGTCTGGAAGATTTCCTTTGGAAAGTTTAGACATCTTATCTTTTAAGAGATAAGGCAATAAGATGAAGCAATCAGACTGCTTTGGAATTGACTCTGTGTGAATGACACTGATTTTTCTAACATTAGCCAGCTTTGTCACAGTGATGGTTAAGGTTATTTAGTGACGTCAAAGTAACATGTTTAGTCACCAGCAAGCCCACCGTGAAAACCCACATGTGTGGCAACCTGTGGAATGCTGAGTAACTATTTCATTTTGTCAACAACACTACAACACAAGATTTCTGAACGGAAACAACACACAAAGCTGCTCGTAGCAAATCAGAACATCAGAACATTTGAAATTGATCATAAACTGTGTTACTGGCTGTAAAGCATCTGTTAGAGCAATATCTGTATCTGTCCAAGTCCCTTTGGAAGAATACACGTGTGAGTTCATTGAATAAAACAATCAGACTTTATTGATTTGATAAAATGGTACAGTAACTGTCAAAGTGAAATGTATTGTGTGCACATAGAGAGAGCCACATACTCTTGAGATCCCTGCATTAAAATGGGCACATCTCCATCTGGATGCTGGAGGTGGAATTACTGGCATGCTTCATTGTAGATAGATGAATAGATAGATACTTTATTGATCCCCAAGGGGAAATTGTAACTCATGCTTGATAGAGACCTCTGAAGTTCACCTACAAAGAAAGCTACCATCTTTGCTCATAAAGCGGTGTTAAATAGGCTAATGATGGGAGATGGAAAGTGGTTCCTTAGGAGAGACAGGGTTTCCAGCAGCCTATATTGAGTTGATGCTGAATGAAGTCAATGATTATGATAATAATCATTGACTTCATAACCCTCATTAGATAAATGAATCAACGAATGAATTAATAATAATACAAAAAATAATAATACCCACATGTAAAAAATATGACACGCGAGATGAGCACATTAGAACGTTTGGCGCAATTGCGCCGCGCTTCCGAAGTGCTAGCCTTAGATAGATAGATAGATAGAAATACTTTATTCATCCCCAAGGGGAAATTGCAGTGTTTCAGCAGCATACAAACACAACATTCAACAAAAACATACAAACATGCATACATACAGAAAAATTATTTAAAATGTTATTCCTATCTCTCTGCCCAGATGGGAGTCATTATAAAGTGCTATTGCAGTAGGTAAAAAAGTCTTTCTGTATCTGTCTTTCTTACAGCTTAGTTGACGTAGCCTCCAACTGAAAATACTTTTTTGTTTTACCAGTACATTGTGTAGTGGATGAGTGGTATTGTCCAATATATTGAACAGTTTGTGCAGCATCCTTCTCTCCACCACCAACTCCAGGGGCTCTAGGGCTGACCCCAACACAAAGCCAGCCTTCCTTATGATCCTATTCAGTTTGTTTGTGTCCCTGGCTGTAATGCCACCTCCCCAACATATGGCAGAAAAGAAAATTGCACTTGCAACCACACTCTGGTAAAACATTTGCAGCATTTTGCTGCACACATTGAAAGACTTGAGCTTTCTCAGGAAATAGTCTGCTTTGCCCTTTCTTATATACAGCCTCCGTGTTGTGTCTCCAGTCCAGTTTGTTGTCAATAAGAACTCCCAAATATTTTTAGTTCTCTACAATGTCCACTTCCTCACCCAGTATTGAAATGGCATTTAGCTCAGGCCTGGTCCTCCTAAAGTCTATCACCATTTCCCTGGTCTTAGCCACATTCAAGCCAAGGTGGTTGTTTTTGCACCATGTCACAAAGCGGTCCACCAGATGCCTGTACTCTGTCTCCTCACCATCACTGACACACCCCACAACTGCAGAATCATCAGAGAACTTCTGCAGGTGACATGACTCAGAGTTGTACTGGAAGTCAGAGGTGTATAGTGTAAACAGAAAAGGAGACAGCACAGTCCCTTGTGGTGCTCCTATGTTGCTAACTACCTGCTCAGACACACACCATTTCAGTCTCACAACCTGTGGTCTTTCAGTCAGGTAATCAATTATCCATGAAGTAGTGGAGGTGTCTACCTGCATCCTTTGCAGCTTCTCACGTAGCAGCACATGCTGTATGGTGTTAAAAGCACTTGAGAAATCAAAAAACATGATCCTCACAGTGCTGCCAGTACTGTCCAGGTGAGAGTGTGTTCTATGGAGCAGGTAGATTAAGGCATCCTCAACACCCACCTTTGGACGGTATGCAAATTGTAATGGGTCCATGTAGGTGGTCACCTGTGGTCTCAGATGGGCTAAGACCATCCTCTCCAGTACTTTCATAATGTGCGATGTTAAGGCAACTGGTGGTCTGTAGTCGTTGAGGGTAGATGGAGAAGGTTTCTTTGGGACCGGAACAAGGCAGGATGTTTTCCAAGACATAGGCACTCTCCCCTGGCTCAGGCTGAGGTTGAAAAGGTGCTGCAGAATACCGCAGAGCTGTTCCGCACAGACCTTCAGGACTCTTGGGCTGATACCATCCGGACCTGGGGCCTTGTTCTGGTTTAGTCTCCTCAGCTGCATTTTCACCTGACTACTGGATACAGACAAACAAGTGGGAGGGATGGAGGGGGAAGGGTATGATGCAGGTTCAGCACTTCCTGACCAGGTGGTGTCCATCATGGGAGTTGAAGGCTGGGGACAGTGATCCTTAGCCATTCTCACTGAGGAGGCTTGCACAGGATGTTCTAGGGAGGAGGATGAGAGGTCTGAATGGCTGGGTGAGGTAGGGGAGTTGCCTGTACTGAACCTGTTGAAAAATGCGTTCAGCTCGTTGGCCCTATTTAGGCTCCCCTCTGCCTGATTCCCCTTCACCTTAAAACCAGTGATGGTTTTCATGCCCATCCACACATCTCTCATGTTGTTATTCTGAAGTTTGTTCTCCAGCTTCCTCCTGTATTCCTCCTTGTTCTCTCTCAGCTTCACTTTTAGCTCCCTCTGAACGCTCCTCTGCATCTCTCTGTCACCATCCCTAAAGGCTTTTTTTTTCTTATTCAGTAACTCCTTTAGGTCTCTGGTGATCCAGAGCTTATTGTTGGCAAAGCATCTTACTTTCCTGGTAGGTAAGATGCGTTTAGGCACAATACATTGCAGGACAATCGTTCGGCAGGTGTCTTGCTACTGGCAAGTGCAGTGACAATTTTGACATTGTTTGGATAAGAAAGCTAGCCTGACTGCCTCATCCTCACGATTCTGGCTGCACCCAGTCTAAAGAAAAGCAACAAAAACAGACCTACCGGGAATATACTGTACAGTAGCTTTCACCGACCTGTTTCCACTCACCCTTACACAGCAACTTACCTACAGTAGTAGGCCAGTCAATCTAGCGTTTGACATATTACTAATTAATGACTAACATACATACTAACATACAGCGCCCTCCACAATTATTGGCACCCCTGTTAAGATGTGTTCTTTAGCTTCTAATAAATTCATTTTTTCCCAAATAATATAGGACCACAATAAAAAAAAAAGCGTAAAATCCAACCTTTAATACAAGTGCATTTATTTAGAAGGAAAAAAATCCCACATTAAGAAATAATTATTTTACATCAAATCATGTGTGCCACAATTATTGGCACCCCTGATGTTAATGCTTTGTACAACCCCCTTTTACTAATAAAACAGCACCTAATCTTGTCTTATAATGTTTCACAAGATTAGAGAAAACGGAAAGAGGGATCTTCAACCATTCCTCTTTGCACAAAATCTCCAAATCATCCAACGACCTCTGCACTCTCCTCTTCAACACCCCACAGGTTTTCAATGGGGTTGAGGTCTGGGAACTGAGATGGTCATGGTAGGAGCTTGATACGGTGTCTGGTGAACCATTTCTGTGTAGACTTATGCCATATGTTTAGGGTCATTATCTTGCTGAAAGACCCAGTGACGACCCATCTTCAGCTTTCGGGCAGAGGCCACCAGATTTTTATTTAAATGTCCTGGTATTTCAAAGCATTCATGATGCCATGCACCCTAACAAGGTTCCCGGGCCCTTTGGAAGAGAAACAGGCCCACAGCATCACCGATCCTCCCCCATACTTCACAGTGGGCATGAGGTGCTGTTATGCATACTCATCTTTTTGTTACGCCAGACCCACTTAGAGTGTTTGTTGCCAAAAAGCTCTAACTTTGTCTCATCTGACCAAAGCACACGGTCCCAGTTGAAGGCCCAGTACCGCTCCAGACATTTGTGCTTATGATTTTGAACGAGAAAGGTTTTTTCCGTGCATGCCTCCCAAACAACTTGTTGCCATGTAGAGGGCATGATGGTTGTTTTGGAGACTTTGTGACCCCAAGATGCAACCATTTGATGCAATTCTGTAACAGTGAGTTTTGGAGATTTTTTTTATTTCTCTTACCATCCTCCTCACTGTGCGTGGTGGCAAAATAAACATGCGTCCTCTTCCAGGCTTGTTTACCACTGTTCCAGTTGTTTAACGATTCCTCTGACCATAGATATGGGCAGGTGTCCGAGTGGCTATTTTCTTATAGCCATTGCCTTACTTGTGAAGGTCGACACACATCTGCCTTACTTGAACAGTGCGTTCCTTTGTCTTTCCCATGTTGAAGAGAAATGGCCTCTGTGTCATGTCATATTGATAGCCCAGGGAAACAGGATGTTAAGAATTACTAATTAAATGTTCCTACATACTCTGATTGACTTTGTAAACTACTGTAGAAATGACAGAAATGACAGAAATACTTTAATTACATTTATTTCCTAGGAATTGTTAGGGGTGCCAATAATTGTGGAACAGGTGATTTTATGAAGAATAATTATTTCTCCGTCAGGGATTTTTTTTCCCACCTTAAAATTCTCTTGAGTTGAAGGTTACATTTTTCTACAATTTTCAGTGTGAGAGTATGCTTCTACAATAAAAAATGTATTTATTTTAAGGCTTTTAACGCATCTTAACCAGGGGTGCCAATAATTGTGGAGGGCGCTGTATATAAAAACAATTTTTTCTTTGATTGAAGTTTACACTGATCTTTTCATGCATGGACCCTGGCTGGAACCGTCTAGTGCCTTAATTTAACTTCACGATAAATGCATACTTGAATGTGCGAAAGTGTTAACACTTTTAATTTTTAACTTGAACTGCGGAATAATTAATGTCTTGACAGCAAGTAATGTGTCATAAGAGTATTGTATATTTCACTCAGTGGTAAAAGGATTACATAATCTGCTGGTTGCATCTTCAGCAGTTGTATAACATGAAAGAAACAGACCCTGGTGACTCTGAGCCACAATAGTGAGACACTTCCACTCATACAGTATGTATTACAGAATGTGAAGAGAGCAGAGCAATTGCATGATATTTGTTCCTGTAAATAAGAGCCTCATGGAAGTGTACACATGCTATATCTAGGCCTAATTATAAATAATTTTCACAGGGAAGATGTATCTGCTTTTTATCTTCAATCCATCTTAGGCGTCAGGGCCAGTGAGGCCGGGGGAGAAACTGTGGACCCAAGAGCAGAACTCAGGAAGCAGAGAGTATGTTAAGTGGTATTTTAATAATCAAATACAGAAATAGGCAACCAGCACAAACTTAAAACCTCTACGGCAGAGGTACAGACTGGGCTCAAACAAAATCCCAAAAAAGGTAGAGTTCGGTGCATGGATTGGCAGACAGAAAACACAGGCAGTAGGCTACAGGCAAAATCCACAGTGGCAAAAACAGGCAGATGAACAAAGGCGCTAGGCCGGACTCACGTGGCTAAACAGGCAGGTTAGTGACAAAAAACAGTCTAAGCGAGAGTCTCAAGGAGGGTGCAGTCAAAATCACCTCAAAAACCTCAAAATCACTCCCCTGTCAGTCAACCGGGAGCCAGGACAGAGGGAAAACCTGGAATGGAGCTCAGGAACAGCAGAGGCCTCACAGCGACTAAGTGGGGATTCAGGTCCGGACTGTGACATTAGGTCTATGTTTCATGTTCTGTACATTTTGGCTATTGTTTAGGCATGCTACTGATGAAGCACGGGATCGCATCAACCGCTTCATGCCCAGCTCCAAGGTACACTAACACCCCTGTTAGTATAGTGCAATACTGTTCTTTTTGTTTGTTTGGTATATTTTGGTTAAACCTCTGCTTCTGAATCTGTAGATTGGTTACCTAAGGAAAGAGGGAGAGGGTCTCCTCTACACTGTTGTCAATCAGCAGGAACCAGATGCGGAAGGTGGAGTTGCTCATACCAACAACATTGGTGCTTTTGTTGCCATCATCTGAATGAATGAGAAGTATTGCATTTGCTTTGTGGGTATTTTGTTGGTTTCAGAGGAGGAGACCCATCCTGTTGATCTGAGTTCACTCTCAAATATGCTGTTACCTGGTCTAACAGCGCTGTGATTCAAAGACGACCGCAGACACAAGGGTGCGTCCTATGGCGTGCACATGTGCAACAGCCCCAGGGTCTTTTCTGTGTCTTCTCATTAGTGTCACCCAACCATGTGAAGATTTGTTTAATTGGTGGACTTAAGCCAGTTGATTTCACAATATTTGTGTGTAAGTAATTCATTAGTGTCCTCTTCCGCCTTCGCAGTGACGTTCCTCAGCAGTGTGTACAACACGCAGACTCTCCAGAACAACTCCATCTATCCCGACCTGCTCCCAGAGGAGATGGACGTGCTCTACTCGGCCTACGGGGACGAGACGGGAGTGCAGTGCGCCCTCAGGTAACGTGAGCAATCAAAACACTTGAACAGTCTTACCGGGGCTGGGAGGTGGGGACTGAACTAATGATCCTTTCCTGTGCATAATGCCACAGTCTCCAGGAGTTTGTCAAGGGCTGCGGAGGCATTACCATTGCCAAGAAGCTTGTGGATGAATTACTGGACAAGATGACGGGTGAGGATCACTCCAAATCAGTGTTCCAGATTCGACAGGTAAAACATACACAGGACCTTATCAGTTAATTCCCATTGTGTTTTGTATGCCCATGTCATAACAGTTGTCTTTTGCCTATAGCTGGTAATGGTGTGCTGTGAAAGCACACTTTCTACTATGGTCCTTTTTTCCCCATCTGTCCTTGTCAGTATTTTATTGTTCCACCTACCTGGCCAGGAACTATGGTGGAAATTAACAACATTTGCTACAACATGTTTCATCAAATTATGGTATGGTGTCGTTCATTTTTCAGAAAAGAAACATGTCTGCTACACCAGATGAAACCAAGAGTAGCATCTCTGATATGCAGGTAAGCAGGCTTTATAATAACTAGTTTATGAACAGCAATCCAGCACATTCATATATCTTATAGTTAAGCAATATGATACAAGTGAGAGTGGCATAATTTATTTCTCACTAACTGTCAAAAGTGTCATTATTAAATTGCTGCTCTCTAACTTTGAATGAGTGGAGCAGCCAGTTCGATGCAAAATGCGAAACTGTAAAGAGTCTTGAGAGACGATGTCCTGAGATATCACCTCTCATCATGACTCATGGAATGCCTCTCATCTAATCAGAAATGAATTTATAGTGTGACCGCACCTAACTGTTGTATCATCATGGTGTTCATTGCTGTGCATATCAGCAGGATGGAAGTGGGACCTTAGGAGAGAGCAGCTCAATGTTGTATTTCATGTCTATGTAGAGCTACCCTGACATGTCTCTTGATATGTCCATGCTGAACAATCTGGGTGAGTCCTAATGTTCTTTTGTTTCTGGCATACGTCCGAGTCTGAGACCAAGCTCTTGACCTGCCTGCCTGCCTGCCTGCCTGCCTGCCCTCCCTGCACCCTTTCAGGTAAGACGGTGAAGAAAGAGCCGGAACATGACGAAGGCCACCAGCACTTTGACGACACTGCCAAGCTCCTGCAGGAGTTCCAGGATACACAGGTGGACAGAGTGGGCTCCAGGCCCTCCTCCAACCTGTCCTCCCTCTCCAACGCCTCCGAACGTGACCAGCACCACCTGGGTAAGAAGGCCACGCAGAGTAGTACCCTGGGAGGCCCAGAAGTCAAGGCCTGTCATTACATTCAATGCCCACACCCATCCACTCCACAGACGTATTACTTACTTATTTTTTTGATACCTTTTATCTTTTAATATCCACATCAATAGACCCAAATATACTATAATATAAACAGATACACAATTTGAGATGTCCTTGTTATGTCAGTTGTCGTGATGATGACTCAACTTCTCATTTCATCCTGTGTTGTGCAGGGAGTCCATCACACCTTGGTGTTGGAGATCAGTCAGAGATGATGCACGACCCGTACGAGTTTCTCCAGTCTCCTGAACCAGGCACTACTGCCAACAGCTGATGGATGCACTTCCCCCTCCAATCTAATGTCCGCTTGTACATGGGCTTTCTTTTGTGTCTTTGATTACAATTGATTGGACTGACTTACTATGTCTGCTGAGTATGTATGTTGTGTGATGTAAGTTGTACAGATTAATTTGTATTGCCTGGTCATGTTTGAGAATAAATGCTCTAACAGCATTTTTAAACAATGTTATTGTGTTTGTCTTTTTGTCTGGGAGCAGCGAAGGCATTCTGGAGACTTTTCTCTCAGGCTGCCTTAGCAGTTTCAGTCATGGTTTACATGGTCAGAAAAGTACATTTATTCTCCAATCTATTACTGTATGTACACCATTCAGTTTCCTGATAACCATTCAAGTTCAAGTCAAGTTTCAAGTTTAAGTTTATTGTCATGTACTCATAAAAAAGAATTTAGAAGTAATGAAATTCATTGTGCTGAAGTGTCCAGAAATAAATTAGAAAGAAAAATAAATAAATGGATACGAGAGAGAGAAGAAGAAGAAAAGTGCCATCTTAAGGGGGTTTCCCAGGACGGTTCAGCATCCTGATGACTTGAGGGTAGAAACTGTCCTTGTATCTGCTGGTATGGGTCCTTAGGCTCTTGTATCGTCGGCCTGAAGGCAGGAGGGTGAAGAGATGGTGGCTGGGATGACTGGGGTCAGAAACTATACGCTTGGCCTTTCTTCTGCATCGCTGACTGTAGATGTCCTGGATGGATGGTAACTCAGTCCTTGTAATACACTGTGCTGATCTGACAACTCTTTGTAGCGCTTTTCGATCCTGGGCAGTGCTGGCCCAAGCAACAAATTTTGCATGAGCACAGCTGTTTATTTGTGTATATGACAGAAGCAAGGTGTTCTCGCATTGTGCACAACCTTATCCCAGATCATTAGGCTAGGCCTACATGTCCATAAAATAGCGTAGCCTATGCGCGATTGACCTTTTTCAGTCAGTCGCATGGCGCAATTGGATGCTGAATTTAGGAGGCTATGTTTATTCAGTAGGCCTAGGCTATGTTTATTTATACCTTCGAAGAAAGGGACACGGCAGACTCAGACAGTTGTGCATGCAAGAGCGCTTTTGAGTGCAAGAGAGCTCCGCCCCAAATTGAGCCCAGCCCCTATCTGCACACTTTAGATGTATTTGGCTTCCATACAAGCCACCCAAACTTTCACTTTACCCTCGACACCGAGACTACAGGGGTGAGTTATTCAGAGGAGTAATTTGTATGACTTTCATGGGTTATACATGACTGTTCAGAATAGTAGGCCTATATTGTGTACATTGTCAGGATGGCTATATGGCTGAAAACAATACACAAATCAAATTGGTGCATTTCCTCAAATAATTGTAAGCTGTATGATGTCGTTGGTAAGGTGTAGCCTTGCTGTGTTCAAACCTAGTACGGGTATAAACAACCTAGGGTCTTGCATTAGGTTAGTGAACAAATTCAAACTTTTGATTGAGAGCAAGAAAATTCTTGGCTTCCTGATCAAATCAGCAGGCGTGCTCAGTCAGCGCTGCACAGATCTAGCTAAACATAAGGAATATTTTTATTGAAAGATTCAACCAGATATGTGCACTGCATTACAACTGCTTTCAATGCAGATTCCCTTAGAGCACAAATATGTCTTTTTTTCAGCAGACAAAGGAAGGTTCTCTGTGCTTCTGCAGTTCAGCGACGATCTGGTGTAACCAGGCCAGGACAGATAATGTGAGAGGGATAGGGACACCGGTGCAACTCAGATGTCTTTAGTATTTATTTAGATGGTGCAAAACATAATTTACTAACGTTTCGATGTACAAACATCTTCATCAGAGTCCTTGTCTTTTTCTGTTTAGCCTTCTTGCAATTTGATCATGATGTGTGTTAGTCCAAGTTGTTGGACTTGTTTAACTTGTTTTAATGTCATAGGCACTGGTAAGAGAAATTATGTAAGCATTTCAAGCTGTTCTGTTTTTTTTCTTTGACTTCTTGAATCATGCCCTAGATAAGATGACAGATCTTTTTGCCTATATCCATTTTTGACCGCTGTTTACGTCAACCATCTTCCATTTATCATCGAAAGTGCCCATATCAGATATTAGAGGGTTTGGTCACTGAAATGAAAGCAAATAGCCACAAACAGCACTGCAGCTGCACAAAATAACTCAAGCTGCTTGCATTATTTTCAACTGTTCACTTTAGTTTTTCTTAAAGCAGTGGTGTGTAGCCACAGGTGTGCCCTGGACACCCAATTGTCGGTCTGGCACACCTAAAATATTTTCAGCTTTCACACTTACCATCAGGCCTACTTCGTTCTTATCATTCTAATCTGCTGCAGTGTCAACACAAACCAACCATAAAATAGCAAGCCAAACATTAATAGCTTACTCCCAAATATGAATAGCTTAGCCTTAGATCTCCTTCGGGCACTTTTTACTCAACCAATTGCATGTTTGAGTGTTTGTTTTCCACTGAAAAGAGAAACCAAAGATTGTTGAGGCAGAGCAAAATACTTCATCAGAAGCCACATCTGGGAATCCAGAAAACATGAGGGTTGGTCAAAATCCCCCTTCATGAAGAGCTCCATTCCATTGAAGTCTATGGCCTCTACTCTGCATGAAGGGCCTCATATACTATTGGGTCACCTGCCTTCAATACCATATGAACTTATGTGACATCCCATTCTTAATCCATAGGGTTTAATATGACGTTGGTCCACCCTTTGCAGCCTTAACAGCTTCAACAGGGAAGGCTTTCCACAAGGTTAAGGAGTGTGTTTATGGGATTTTTATGGGACCAGAATCATATTTGTCAGGTCACACAGAGATGTTGGACGAGGAGACTGGCTCTCAGTCTCCGCTCTCATTCATCCCATTGGATTGAGGTCAGGACACTGTGTAGGCCAGTCAACTTCATTTACACTAAACTTTGTCATGCATGTCTTTGTGGACCTTGCTTTGTGCAATGGCGCACAGTCATGTTGGAACAGGAAGTGGCCATCCCCAAACTGTTGGAGCATGGAATTGTCCAAAATCTCTTGGTTAATGCTGAAGCATTCAGAGTTCCTTTCACTGAATCTAAGGGGCCAAGCCCAGTTTGGGGATGGACCCTTCCTGTTCCAACATGACTGTGCACCATTGCACAAAGCAAGGTCCACAAAGACATGAATGACAGAGTTTGGTGTGGATGAACTTGACTGGCCTACTCCTGACCTCAACCCAACAGAACACTTTTGGGATGAATTAGAGCGGAAACTCAGAGCCAGTCTCCTTGTCCAACATCAGTGTATGACCACAAAATTTCCCTAAACCTTGTGGAAAGCCATTCACAAGGTTCCACTTGAAGCTGTTATAGCTGCAAAGAGTGGACCGGCTTCATATTAAACCCTATAAGAATGGGATGTCACTTAAGTCCATATGCGAGTCAAGGCAGGTGACCCAATACTTTTATTCAAAATAATGATTGAGCCATGAGCATTTTTATAAATTCCCCTTTGGATTAAAGGTATACTATGCAACGTTTTTCAGTTAATCAATTCGTTCCATACTGTTATATATGATTAAATGAGTCATTACCGGTCGAACGGTGTTTTTTTTGGCCGCTCTAGTGGTCTGTAGCGGTAAAACCACACTTGCAACTTCAGGAGACACCGGGCACGCACCCATGCTCTACTCCAGGAAGTGTCATGTAAAGTCTCATGAAAAGGCACGGCAGACTGACCGATTGAGGAGTTTTGTCAAATATACACGCTAAAGCTGTAGGGGAAGCTCTACAGAGAAGTATGCAAGCATAAAACGAGCGAAAATGAAAAGTGAAAGCGAAACCGGCCATGAAATCTAAAGGTTACGACCGTAACCCAGGTTCTCTGATAGCATGAGTGAGGTATCTCACTATGGGACACGCCCTCTCGCGAGTTCCCCAGAAGCCAAATATCATTACGCCAGCCACTATTGGCTGGACGACTGACGTATGCGACGTGGAGGAGGTACGCCCACCTCCCTTATAATCCACGGCGCAGCGTCATTGCCTCAGTCTAGCTAACCAACCTCTTCTCGCCACCGGCAAGGAGGGTGGTCTGGTGAGATACCTCACTCATGCTATCAGAGAACCTGGGTTACGGTCGTAACCTTTAGTTCTCTTTCAAGCATTCGTTCGGTATCTCACTATGGGATATAGTGACTCCCGGATTGCCAGACAGGCTTGCGATCCCCATCAGTTAATCAGCGCGTCCCACAACCAGGCGTCTCAGTGCTTAGTACTGTATGCGCTAAGGTCGGGGCGGTGACATCAAGTCTGTAAAACCTGACAAACGTCGTCGGGTTTGCCCAACACGCTGCCAAGCACACATCCTCTATGGGGAAACCCTGAAATAAAGCCCACGAGGTCGACATTCCACGAGTGGAATGAGCTCGTAAACCAGCCGGGGGTTGTTGCCCCTTGATGGTATAGGCCAGGGCAATGGCCGCCACAATCCATTGTGATAGCCGCTGTTTAGTGAGCGGTCTACCCAGGCGAGACTTCGCACAAGACACAAACAGCTGGTCAGTTTTTCTCAACTCTGCTGTTTTGTCCACATATGCGCGCAACGCTCTGACTGGGCAGAGCGCATTCAGCCGCTCCTGCTCCAGTGAGGTGAACGGTGGCGGATTGAAAGCAAATAGCTCAATCGGACGGCACGACAGTGACGGATTGAAAACCTTCGGAATGAACGCAGGGTTGGGTTTAAGCACAACCCTCGTATCACCCGGGAAAAATTGCATACAGGCAGGATTCACGGACAAGGCGTGAATATCGCTTACGCGTTTAGCCGTAGATAAGGCCACCAACAATGCCGTCTTAAGTGAGAGCACTTTAAGATCCAACTGCTGTAATGGCTCAAAGGGGGGTTGAGACAGGACATCCAAAACCATAGGTAGATCCCATGAAGGGGCCAGTGGTTTAGAGACCGGGCGGAGACGACGCGCTCCTTTCATAAACTGACGTATGAGAGGGTGCTGGCCCGCTGTTTTGTCCCCAAAGCCTACATGGCAAGCCGAAACGGCAGCCAGGTAAACTTTAACAGTGGAGAAGGACTTGTTCCTATCCAGTAAATCTTGTAGAAACGTAAGGATAACGTCCACCGAGCACTGGAAGGCTATTGTCCCTGTTTTAATGCACCAATCATTAAATACACGCCATTTGCTATCATACAACGTTCTGGTTGATGAAGCCCTAGCGCTCTGAATGGTCGCTATGACATTGCAGGGCAAGCCCGCAGCTGTCAGATTTAGCCTTTCACGGGCCAAACCCAGAGAGCCAGGCGTTCTGGGTGAGGGTGAAATATTTCCCCGTTCGCTTGGGACAGCAGGTCCCTGCGAAGTGGCAGTGGCCACGGCGGGGAGTGGAGTAACGGGATGATCTCCGCCAGCCAGGGTTTCCCTGGCCAGCGCGGGGCTATGAGGATAAGTGAGAGGCCCCGTTCCCGCACCCTGGCTAGTGTTGGAGTGATTAGTTCCAACGGGGGGAAGGCATAGAGTAGGACGTGTGGCCACTGGTGTGCCAACGCATCTATCCCTAATGGAGCGTTGCGATCGCGCAGGGAGAAAAACATTGAACATTGTGCATTCTCCCCGGACGCGAATAGGTCCACTTTCGCTTGACCGTTCCGCAACCAAATCTGAGCCATCACATCGCTGTGGAGAGTCCAGTCTCCGTAGCGGGGGTTGCCCCTGGATAATAAATCTGCACCCAAATTCAATACACCGGGGACGTGTGTGGCTTTCAGCGACAGGAGCCGTGTGCTGCTCCATAAAATCAGTCTGTGTGCCAACGTGTGCATATGAAGAGACCTCAGTCCCCCCTGCTTGTTGACATAAGCCACCACCGTGGTGTTGTCTGTCCTGACCAAGACATGATGGCCCCTCAGGACGGGCAAAAAGTGTCTGAGTGCGAGCCAGACCGCCATTAATTCTAGACGGTTTATATGCAGGGTTCGCATGTGTACGTCCCATAGCCCATTTATCGACCTGCCCTCGTGAGTGGCTCCCCAGCCGGTCAACGAGGCGTCCGTCGTCACCACTTTCCTGTGTAGGACAGCGCCCATCAGTGTACCCTCCGTGAGGAAGAGTGGGCGTTTCCAGGGCCGCAGCGCAGCGCAACAGGCTGCTGAGATTGCGACACGGCGGTGACCGTGACGCGAGGGATTCAATTTCAGCGATGCCACCCACCGCTGAATAGCCCTCATGTACAGGCGGCCGAGTGGTATGACTACCAAGGCTGACGCCATGAGACCCAGGAGTCTGAGGCAGACCCTGAATTTCACAGTGGCTCCCCTGCGGAACAGCGCGAGACACGCGCGGAACGCTTTGACCCGCTCCTCTGACAGGCACGCTCTGAATGAGACGGAGTTTAGGGACAGCCCTATAAAGGTGGTAATCTGACACGGGCGCAGAACGCTTTTCTCCCAATTTATTCTGAAACCCAGTAACATCAGGTGCTCTGTTAGGAGAGCCGTATGTTGCTGCGCTTCCTGGCACGACCGCGCGGCCACCAGCCAGTCGTCGATAAATGTAGCCAGGCGAATGCCCTGTTCCCGGAGCGGTGCAATAGCCGCTTCGGTGACTTTTACGAAGACACGGGGGCTGAGCGCAAGGCCAAATGGGAGGGCAAGCCACTCGTAGGTCACGCCTCGAAAGGCAAACCTGAGAAACTTTCTGTGGGGGGGATAGATTGGGACATGTAGGAACGCGTCCTTTAAATCTACCGAGGTGAACCAATCGCCTGGGCGCACGAAGCGCATCAGTGCGTCGTTGGTTAGCATTCTGAAGCTGTACTTTCTTAAGTATTTGTTCAGAGCGCGTAGGTCTAATATTGGGCGCAGCCCCCCTCCTTTCTTTGGAACCAGAAAATACCTTGAGTAGAAGCCGTGATGGCTCTGCTCGAAAGGAACTACTCTGATCGCTTGGTTGTTTAACAGGGAGGTTATTTCCTCCTGTAAAACACGAGCGGAGTCCCCTGTGGCATGGGATTGTACTATCCCGTTGAATGGGGGCGGGGGGGTAGCGAACTGTAGACGATAGCCCTTCGCTATAATCTTTATTATCCAGTCTGACTGCACATGCATGCGCCAGTACTGAATGCGCTCGGTTAGAGGCGAAATTACGCCATCTAGTGGCCGAGCTGGCGTGGGCTGCACGACCAGCGTGCTTATTGTGCCCAGCGTCACCGGTGGAGCTCTGGCTCCACCTTGTGGCGTTATTAGGGAGTGACTGCACACCCTCGCCACTGAACACTGCTCGTACTTTTTTGTGAGAGCTTTTTTGTTCATATGACATTTTTTGACATTCTTTTGTCGGATACGCCCTTGGCCCACGGCCTGGCTGCGCACCGAGACATTTATTTGTGAAGGGGGGGCACTGGTGTGTGCTTGTGAGACACTTTTGGGGCTCGAACTGGCACTCCATGTCTCTTCTCCGCTTCGGTGGGCTGTGAACTGCGAGCGCCGCTGTGGCCTCTGCACGCCTCTTGGAGGGCAGGGAACGTGCCCCTTTGAACAGGCCCAGGAACGGGGCCGGTGTGGCTCGGGGAGGGGAGAGTGCCTGGCTGAACTCGTCCCCTCTCGCCAGCAAGGAGCGTGCTAGGCACGCTTCTTCTTCCTCGCTCCCTGCGCGGACGGGGGGTTGTGCTGACCTCCCTGCGTCGCGTTGGGGGTGAAGGGCTTTTTAGCCCAGGCACCTTTGAGCTCGGGGTTCTTACCGAGGCTCTGAGTGGCGGTTTGGGCTGGGGGCTGACGTCTCGGAATGCGGTAGTGCGGCGCGCGCGTCGCTGCATCGGAGAACGCCTGCCTGGGTGCTTTGGGAGCGGGGGCTTGTGCCTTTCTGGGGAGGCACAGCTGCAGCGCTTCGCCGTCTCGCTTCTTTTCCTCGCACCGCTTCTGCATAGTGGCCACGGCTGGTCCAAAGAGGCCTTTGGGGTCCACGGGCACGTCTAGCAGCTGAGTCTTCTCTTTGTGGGAGAGGCTGGAGAGGTTTAGCCAGCGAGCTCTCTCCTGAGAGACCATAAGGGCCATAGCCCGCCCCGCAGTTTGCACCGCACACCTGTGTAGCCGTAGGCTTAGGTCCGTGACCACACAAACTTCGTCCCAGACAGCTGGCTGGTTGGGAGAGGATGTGAAGTCTTCCTCCAGCTCGGCCTGGTAGGCCATGAGCATAGATGAGGCGTTGAGAGCTCTCACCGCCGACGCCACAGCTTTGTAGCTTTTCTCAGTCATGGCGGACTGGAAGTTGTCGGCTTTGGAGGGGAATGCGGGTCCCGAGGGGGTCATCGCAGACTTCTGGGCGGGATGGAGGTGGGAGGCCAGGAGCGGTTCAACAGGGGGCAGGTGGGCGAATCCACCGCTTTCCATGTCGGGCCATTCCAGCGCCGCGACTCCTTGAGCCGGGTTTTTCGCTGAGAATGGGCTGCACCATGACCGTGTCGCTTCCTCAAGGCACTCGGGGAAAACGGGCAGCAGTTGTCTGGTGGAGCTTTTAGCCTTCGGGAGCCTCTTTCCCTCGTAGCGAGAGGAAACGGTTTCCTTCTGGGCCTCCGGCCAAGCAAGGCCGAGCTTTGCAGCTGCTCTTTTGCAGACGTCGTGAAGGCCCACGCTCGCGGCTTCGTCAGCCTCGGTGGTGCTTTCACTTTTCGTGCCGCCCGGGCGAGTAGTCTGAGTAGCTGGAGGGAATAGGTCGTCGCCATCCTCATCCCCGAGGGATAGTAGGTCGACGGAGCCATCCTCCGAGGAGAGTTCAGCTTCACCAGTCGCGCTTAGCATACCCATTGGGCTGTCTTCAGCGTCGGACATAGGCGATAGGGCGTCGAGCTGGTCACCCCAGCTGGCGTCCACCCCTCCAGTGCCGGCCGGCTCCTGGGTGAGGGTTGCTGACTCAAGGGGAGGGAGGTCATCCGCTCCGAGCATGGGGTCGTCGCCGGTGAAGTTAGCTAGGCGTGTTAGCCTGCGTTGGCGAGACCGGTGGGAGAGACGGGCGCAGTGTTCGCACACTCCCGGGGCTGTTATCGCGGTCCGGGCGTGTTGCAGCCCCAGACACGCGGCACACACCTGGTGGGTGTCAGCAGCCGCAATCTTGCTCCCACACAAGCACAGTCTAGCAAGGTCATCGCGCTTCCTCGCGAGGAGGGGGGGTACTTGCGTAGACATGCTCCTTCGCTACTGTTTGGTGACAGGCTAGCGGTCGCTACTGTTAGGTGACAGACTAGCTTGGGGTACTACTGTTTGGTAACAGGCTAGCGGGGCTACTGTTTGGTGACAGGCTAGCAGTGGGCTACTGTTTGGAGACAGACTAGCGTTAGAGTTTGGGGGCTACTGTTTGGAGACAGGCTAGCGTGCTACTGTTTGGCGACAGACTAGCAGAGAGGCTACTGTTTGGAGACAGACTAGCCAAGTCCAAACCAATGCTCTTCGAAGATGAAGTAGCGTTAAGGAAGCGTTCGGGGACCGAGTCGTTACCTCGCTCAATGAACAGTTAAGCCTCCAAGCCACGACACCTGTACACGAGAGAGCAAGCCTCTGGGGGCGAGAAGAGGTTTTAGACTGAGGCAATGACGCTGCGCCGTGGATTATAAGGGAGGTGGGCGTACCTCCTCCACGTCGCATACGTCAGTCGTCCAGCCAATAGTGGCTGGCGTAATGATATTTGGCTTCTGGGGAACTCGCGAGAGGGCGTGTCCCATAGTGAGATACCGAACGAATGCTTGAAAGAGAACGCCAATCCTGCATAGTAGGCTATACCTTTAAGTAAGTGTGACAAAAAACAAAAAGCTGAAAAGTATGATAGTTGGAGGAATCACTCTTTCACCTTTCTGCCAGTTGAATAATTATGTGAGCACTATGATGTGTGGTAGTCCTTAGTTGTTTGACTTGTTTAACCTGATATCTGAAGTCATTTTGTTATTTTTGGATCAGGCACGGCGTTATGGTGGGCCTGACGGTCCTAGGCCCGCCCACTTTTTCCCAGGCCCACCCTAATTTTTTCACTTAAAAAAAAACAAATCTATTTATTTTTCGATAAGTCAATGCAAAACCGCAAATAATCAAAATTGTGGTTTATATTAATGTGAGAATTTCAATATGAGTCTTTCCCTCAAGCATTGAGTGTAGCCGTCGGTAGCTCAGTAATGGAAAGTTAGTTTAAACAGTATCCTACGTTTTTAAGATAGAATGGCACTTGTAACAGTCTATGTTTAAATACTTTAAACGAGTCAGCAACGAGTCACTGCCTCAACAAGAAGAGGACGATGACCCAGGTGAAGGTCCATCTTCTTTGCGCTTATCACCTCGCTGTAATGAGAAATAGTTTTGTAGTGCGGTTTACTGATGCATTCAGCCTGTTTAATAGGCTTATATATTTTTTAGCATGACCGTAAACCGAGTCGAGTTCAGTCTGCATTTGAAGCGAAAAGAAAATCAGTACCCTGTTGGAAATGTCATGGCAATGTTCTTGTCAGTAGCTAATGACACAGTTTTCACAAAATAGCCTTTGACATGATTTGAAACAAATAAAAACATAGGCTCCATGTTCATTAATCTTTCTGTCTTTCTTGTCGAGGAATGTTGGGCTATTTTGCGCAAATTCTTATGACACTGGGACACAGAAAAAATGAGATAAGCCTCTCCTATTTTTATGTAAAGTAGCCATCTGTAAAAAACAAAACATTATGGCTTTAGTTGCAAATACAGAAATAGATTAAAAATGCTAGACTGTTCAGATGGAGCTCATGCTGCATGAACCAACATTAATAACGAAGAACGAAAGAGACGGGACGCAAGGAAGAAATAGGCAGGTAATTCTGACAAGAATTTCTAGAGTAGCCTTTGCTATAGGCGTGCAAATCATCGCCAGGTTATTCAAACGCATAACATTTAGCTGCGACATAGTTCACAGATTACTTATGATATCAAGTTTGTCTTGCATCATTCGCGCTGAACGATTACGCTATTATAAAGGGGCGGATGTGTTTGGTAGGCTGTCCAAACTCCTGCCAGTATGCCTCTGTGCGTAAAAACGCACGACAGGTTTTCTCATTACCTGGCCCAGCCATATTTGGTCAGGCCCACCCAAAATGAAAATCCTGGCGCGGTGGCTGTTTTGGATGTCATAGGCATTGGCAAGAGAAGTTGGTATTTCAAATGACCTCATGTTTATTTCATTGACTTGGGCTGTGCAAAATAACAGACACATTTTGTGCAATTGCTTCCATGTACTAAAGGCTAATAATGGTGAAATTACACCTAAATTATGTTACGAAAATGTTTTGAGCTTTGAGTTTGCCTTTTTTCATAAACCATAAAGAAAATTCACATTCTTAGTTCACTATCTATCAGGTACAAATTCTAGTATGATCAATGTATAACAAGCAACTGTGACATCTACTGTACGTCAATAACATGTATGTCTGTTCAATTTGTAAATAATCTCTCCAGGTTAAAAGTGCAAAAGTAGACACACCCAGATCTATTCAGATGCAAATCAGAAACTTCAAGGAACTATGACAAGTGTAGACCCGCCATCTAATGGTAAGCACGGCCTTATTGTTAAAATAGTTTCATAATTAGATACCCCATAATATATCTAACCTATATATCAAATAACCAGCATTGCAGATTGTGCTGATAGGAGGCAGAGAACTAGGGGGAATTGAAGCAAGTGGGAAGACTGCCTCTGGAAACACAATCCTTGGGAAAGATGAAAGTCCTGTTCGAAAGAGAACTTCAATATCTGTTAAGAGTGAAGCCCGAAGATTTGGGAGACATGTCACTGTGGTTGACACCCCAGGATGGTGGTGGCATTATTCCCTGGAAGACACCCCTAAACATGATCAGATTGAATTTGCGCACGGAGCGGCTTTATGCTCTCCTGGGCCACATGCCTTTCTGCTTGTCATTCCAGTGGACAGTGGTTTTTCCTGAAGTATACAGGTTTTCATTGGAGGAGCACTTAGGATGTCTCAAAGGAGATGTTTGGAAATACACCATTGTTTTATTCAGTTCAAATGGTCCACATAAGATAGATGTTCAAAAACACCTGAAGCTCTGGCCAGACCTGCTGTGGGTTATTCAGAAATGTCAGAACAGGTACCATATCCTTGACAATGAAAACAAAAGTGATGAGTCTCAAATCCTGGAACTATTCAGTAAAATAGAAAAGATGGTAGCGATGAACGGGGGACAATGTTATGAACCTGGAAAGAATGCTCTCCATCTGGAGCAATGGAGGAGAACAGTTTAACAGGCAGCTGCAGAAAGGATCATGGCAGTGGAAGCACAAAGGGCTAGACATCAGGCATTGCTGAATGGTAAGTAAGAAAAATTCCAACCTATCATCTCTATTTGTCTTTGTGATTGTGACATTCATAATACTTTAATAACATGTCATATTTAACCAGAATGGTTACATTGTTTTAAGTGACATTATTTCTTATAATGAAATTATAGAATGAAAATAAAAATATTGCACATCATTATGGAAAGTACGAAACATTTCAAAGCTGAAACGTTTGTTTTACATTTAAAAGATATAAAGGATGATCAGCTGAACCCCCAAGAAGAGAGAAGAATTGTCATTGTTGGAGCACAGTATGCAGCGAGAAGTTCATCCGGAAACACTATTCTGGGGAAAGACGCATTTGTTGAGGGAAGAAAAAGAACAGTCCGATGTGCAGTCGAAAAGGGTGAAGTTGCAGGAAGACAGGAAGTCACATACCTCGTTTCGACCGCAGCGGTGCCGGTGCTGGTGCCGTGCCGGTGCCCAATCTCGAACTGGTTCTGCGTGTTTCGACCGAACAATGACAGGTGCTGGTGCCAAAAAGCCAGCACCGGCACGGCACCGTGAAATTGCTGGTCCCAGAGTTTGGGCTGTTACGTAATAAGGGTCGTGGCACCATGGCAACAGTAAATATACTGAACTGTCGTTTAAAAATGAGCGTAGCACTCTAGAATCTTTGGTTAACACTACGGTATGACGTTAGCAAAAGCTGACGTTAAACTAAATTAGCCTACGTAAGCTAGCAGGCTAACGGTATAACGTAGTTTCACTGACAGCTAATATCTCAGACCAGACGTTATAAGTGGGTACAACAATGGTATAACCAGATAGTAAATCGTTTATTTTCAATCTACTTTACACAAATCCAAGCTAAATAACGTCACACAAATGGCATTTCAACCGATTCAGCAGTCATTTACCGATATCGGCAGCCATGTTTTTTTTTTGTTTTCACAGCTGATTCAGACGTGCGTCGGCATAGTAACACTCCACTCTAGTAACATTCTGCTCCGTGCTGAACCCTATGGAAATGCGTGCCGGTGCTGGTGCCGGTGCTTTACCAGAACCAGCTCAACGTCAGCACCGGCACCAGCACCGGCACAGCCCTGGTCGAAAAGAGATAACAGTGGTAGATACACCTGGATGGTTTTACAATAGTCCGTCATGTGCCACATCTACCATGGACATACTGGAGATGAAACTCAGTATGTCCATCTGTGCTCTAGGACCACATGCAGTTCTTTTGACTGTTCCTTTTGCAACCGCTTTCAACAAGTCTTACTGCCAAGCTGTGAGGGTGCACATGATGCTCTTTGGTGAGGATGTCTGGAGATACACGATTGTTCTCTTCACAAGAGGAGATTGGCTTGGAGATACCACAGCAGAGGAGCGCATTGAGAGTGAAGGGGAAGACCTGAAGTGGCTCATTGAGAAGTGTGGAAACAGGTATCACACATTCAACAACAAGAATAGAACAAATGAAACCCAAGTGAACGAACTCTTAGAAAAGATAGATGAGATGATAGCCAGCAACAGTGGCTGCTGTTATGAGATGGATCGAGATATTGCCATGGAAAATTCTGGAAAAAAGAAGTCAATAGAGGAAAATGCTGAAAAACTCGTAGCTAACAGTGACAAAATCAGGGCAGTTCTTAAGGAATTCTATAAAGGTAAGCATTTTTTTCCACAACTTTCAATTGTCTTTAATGGTGCACCCTTTCCATTAAAGGAACACTTCACTGTTTTTTCATATTAAACTACGTTATTCCCTTAACTAAGACGAGTTGATACATACCTCTCACGTTTCAATATGTGCACTCACTGGCTCTGGTGTGCGGCGCTACTTTGATAGCACTTAGCTAGCCCAGTTCATTCATTAGGATCCAAACAGAGATTAAGTTAGAAGCGACCAAGCACCTCCATGTTTTCCCTATTAAAATACAGTTACACGAGTAGTCACACGACCAAGTATGGTGAGACAAAACAAAACGTGGTGCATTTCTAAGCAGGTAAGAGGGATAACTATATTGTGTAGTGGAATAACACTTGGGAGCACTTCGACTCGGCGCAGTAATATCCTCACTCCAAAGTGAAACTGAAAGTGCAAGAGTGATGATAAAAAATAATTAGATTATGATAAAATAAAATCAAACAAAAACAAAGTGCCATTTGCTAATAGTAGGAGAATGTGTACATTTATTTACTACACATTGTTTTCTGAGTGGTGAAGTAGGAAGTAACGTTAGGAATCCATGATCAATGTGATTGGGCTGGACCAATGATTTCAAAGTTAATGCAAAGTCTACACCCGTCACTGTTGGAAACATATCCTAATCATAAGTCCCCAAACCCTTTCCTTTTCGTTTTTCAGAGACCGAGATGCTTACAAGGTATAATCATTATACCTACCTTGTAAGCATCTCGATCTCTGAGAAAACGAAAAGGAAAGAGTACAATGTATAACTTTTTAGGCTGGTGTCAGGGTGAAAACTGATTGTAAACTCCAAAAGTTGATATAAAGAAAGCAAAGCTTTCCTGTAATTACACATTAGACAACATAAGGTACAGTATACACTATTTTATTTTCAGTAAATTACAATAGAAATTCAAACTCCAAAATTAATTGTGGTTGGAAACATTTCACAACAATCTCACAATTGCATTTTCTTTTAGGTCAGAAACACAGTTTCTCTGAGCAAACACTTGTTCTTCTCGGTGCAAGAGAATCAGGGAAAAGTGCTGCTGGCAATACAATTCTCATGGCACAAGCATTCCAGTCTGGCCTCACTAAGGTGATTTGACAAGTCAAAATAATCTTCAACGCAGACATGGGTGGTTTCAAGGGGTCATTACAGGAGAATAACCTATTTCTTAAAGGATAACTCTTGCCAAAATGCATCCTAGGGTGTTTTTGTGAATGTACCAGAGTCAAACTTTGTTTAAAAGCATAATTATTAATGTTCTTAATGCTCCAGTTCAGAGACACTGATGATAACTTCGACCAAAGTTTCTTGTTGTGTCGAGCGTTTTGAAAACAGCGATTTTGACGTGATCATGTATCAAAATAGTAGTGCCCCTATTTCCATTCAAAACGCCACTTGACCCAAAAACGACAACATGGACAAGTGGCACTTCCGACGTAATTATTTTTAGCCTAAAGTTTGACTAGGGTACAGTATATTCACAAAAACACCCTAGGATGCATTCTGGTGAATTATCCTTTAACTTGCAATGTTGTAAATGGTATAGCATACATTGCTTATGGCTGTATTCTCTTGTCTTAGACCTCCTATTTTATCTTAAAGGGATATTCTGCCATTTTTGGAAATAAGCTTATTTTCCACCTCCCCTCGAGCCAAACAATTGATATTTACCTTTTTCCTGTTCATCCAGCCATTCTGTGAGCCTGGCGATACAACTTTTAGCTTCAGCATAGATCATTGAATTGGATTAGACCATTATCATCTCCTCACTTGGGAAAGTTAGCATGGTTGGGACAGCTATTTTTATTAAGTATATTTGTGAGGTGAGGGCTTTTTGCATTCATAGTGACAGGTCAGTGAAGAGACAGGTTTATCAGAGACAGGGAAGAGATCTGGGAGAGAGAGATGGGGATGCGGGAAATGATTCGGATGAGACTCAAATCCGGGTTCCCTTTGGAACTTGGACTTGGAGTGTGGAACGGGTGCTTTGGCCAGTTTTGTCACAGCGTCCCAAGACCTGAGTTCTGTAATGCCTAAATGCAGATAGGAAACATATTCCTGTAATAACGAAAATCTTAAATGTCATCTTAAACTGGGATATAGGATTTCAGTGGTAGGACGTTCATGTGAGGCCACCAGTTCTTAATCCATTTTATGTTTTAATTGTATTATTTTATTAACGGCAATGTAAATTTCCCGGCAGACATTCCAAAATCCCCGTGGGACCAGAAAATGTCTCCCATTTCAGACACAGATTTTTAAAAAGAATGTCACAGTGGTTGATACACCAGGCTGGTACACATCGACCAATGATGCATCTGTTCTGGTGGAAGAAGAGATTGCACGTGGTGTGTCTATGTGCTTGCCAGGTCCACATGGTTTCCTATTGGTTATTCCTGCAAACAAGCCATTTACAGAGGAAGACAAGGAAGTCACAACCAAGTACATGAACATCATTGGAAAGAGTGTGTGGAAACACACCATAATTGTGTTCACATATGGAGATTGGCTCGGAGAGAGATCAGTTGAGGAGTACATTGAGAGTGAAGGCAACAAACTTAAGTGGCTCATGGAGAAATGTGGCAACAGGTATCACATTTTGAACTGCTATGATAACAGAGAGTCTCGACTGTCTCAGGTCAGTGAGCTGTTGGGGAAGGTAGATGAAATGATCGTTAGAAACAGAGGAAAAGTATTCTGTCCAGTGGCAAAGCTGTCATCGCCATTTAATTGGTTTCGGAAAAACACTTTCACGGAGGAAGAATGGATCAAGCGAGAGGATGACCTCATAGAGAGACTGCTGAAAGCTATGGTCGCAAAACCAGACAAAAAACCAGTAGAGGCCAGAGATGGAAGCTTTGTCTTCGATTTCCCAAACAGTAAGTTGAACCTTCGTAGAACCAGAAAAAAAGCTGGTAGAGGCCAGAGATGAAGGTATTAACCTTCTTTTCCCAAAAAGTGTGTTGAACCTCTTTTTGTGTAACCACTTCAGTGCAGATGTGGGTGTGTGTTTTTTTTTTATTATTAACTGTTATGTCCTCATATATATATGTGTGTGTGTGTGTGTGTGTGTGTGTGTGGTGTGTGCGTCTGTGTTTCTGTCTATGTCTATGTCTATGTCTCTGTGTCTGTATCTGTATCTGTGTGTGTGTGTGTGTGTGTGTAGCCACCGCAGTGCTGCCACAGTAGGGGTCAGTGTGTGTGTGTGCGTGCGTGCGTGCGTGCGTGCGTGCGTGCGTGCGTGCGTGCGTGCGTGCGTGCGTGTGTGCGTGTGTGTAGCCACCGAAGTGCTGCCACAGTAGGGGTCAGTGTGTGTGCGGGTGTGTGTCTGTCTCTATGACTTTGGACATTTATACACACGCAAACATACACCTACACGCTCTCTGACAAAAGGACTTGTTGTTTGTGCATATCGGGGTTATGTATGGATTGTTTGTGAACACAGGGGATTGTGTTTACAGGGAAGGGAAAAGTAGCACAGAACTATGCGCCACTAAAGCTTTCGCGTTTTTTTTTTTTGAAGCACGGTCAGTCCGCTCAACTCATTTGTCACTTCCTATAACTTCATACTTTACCACCTCCATGATATGTAGTGCGGTACCCACTATTTCATGTCCCATTTACTCCCTGTTTCTGTCTAAAACTCTAGTAAACTCATACATGTTCCTACTCACACACTTCCTGCTTCCCGGTCTGGTTTGACTGTGTCTGCGCGGCTGCATGCGCCACTGTAGGGGCAGTATTTTTCGCAGTCCCGGGGCAGAGGGTGCAGGTGATTCTGCACAGGGGTGTCTGTTTGTTATAATATTTGTATATATATATGTGGTGACAATAGAATGTGTACATATGGTGTAATATAGTTACGGTATGATAATAATATTTTGTATTTATAACGTTTATTTTCTATTTTTGTTATTATTTTCATGACGTTAGAATAGGAAAAACCCTGATGGTTGGTACATTCCAATTAGCTCTGAATTTAGTTTAGTTTAGTTTAATGCCTTGCCCTATTTAAGAGGGCCTCATTCTGCATTGGAGAGAGAGAGTGAGTACTAGCTTGCTGTGAGGCTATACAAGGTACCATTGCATTGAGTTTGAAGCATTGTGCTATTTGGATTTATTTTGTTTTCTAGAATTCTGAGTTAAATAATTTATAAATAAGGCAGAGACTATTTGCACCCGGGTGTAAATAATCAACATTACTATTTACACCCGGGTGCAAATAATTCAATTTCAATTCAATTTCAATTTCAATTTAATGTCGCTTATAGAGCGCCAATACATTACACATGTCTCATGGCGCTTTACAGAGTGTTACATTTCTTTTACTTTTACATTCAAAGAGAGCCCATGAGTAACAGGGGCAAGGAAAAACTCCCTAGAATTGGAGATACATATAGGAAGAAACCTCAGACAGATCCACGACTCAAGGGCCCAACCCATCTGCCTTGGGTCAGTTACAGTACAGTCATTTGAATTTCCCCTTGGGGATCAATAAAGTATCTATCTATCTATCTATCTATCTATTTGTAGTTTGAAAGTTACAATGACAATGAAAGTTCAAATAGTCCAGTGTAGGGAATAAATTGTCCATTAGTAATCCATTAGTTATTTCGGAAAGTGATGGGTCACTGGGATGCGTGGGCCAAAGATTCGGGCAGGGAACCACAGCAGGCGATGGTAGGGCAGTCATAGGGATGGCGAAGGCAATGGCGATGGTAGGGCAGTCAGAGGGATGTGACTTCAGGTGTGATGAGGGACAGGCACAGAGATGGTTGATGGCTGGTAATGGTTTACCTCACAGGTGAGGTATAGGGGAAAGGGAAGAGAAATAGAGTGTGTTAGTATTACTGTAAGTCATGATGGTTGGTATTAGTAAGTATATCAATGGTGATATAAATGATTATACTATAGAGGGTTTGCAAAATGCTTTTACACACCTCTTTTGTGGGGACAGGTGCGTAGGAATAGGTTACCCAATAATCAACATTACTATTTACACCCGGGTGTAAATAGTGTAATAATCAACAATACTACACCCAATGTCTATCCATGTACCCTGTCAATAGGCCTGTGTATTTACCAGCTCTACAGTAGGCTAGGCATAATTTAGTTTTTAACAGCCCTGATGCCCTGATGAACGCGTAGGTAGGCCCATGTGCTTTTAAATACCCAGTGCTTGCATGAACCATCAAAGGCTTTTTATGTTTCTAAAAATCTCGGAGTGCCTCTGCTAAACCTTTTTTCCTTTGGATTCTAACCTCATCCGTAGCAGAAGAGCACCTGAGTAGGCTTAGTAATGTATAGACTCCTGAGCGCCCTAAGCCCTTTTGTGTCTTCTTAGTTTTTAACAGTTTTTAGCTGTTTTGCCATGTCTGGGTTACTTGGAAGTGATTATACAAATATTAGGCTAATGAGTGGTCATGTCGTAGCTTGATCAAAGGAAAGAGTTGTTCAAAGAGTTGTTTTCTGAGTTGTCTTACAGGCAGTGCTGGCACTGTTGACTTAAAGGCACTTAAATCCTACTCCTAACCTTAACCCTAACCTTAACCCATGCCTAACCCCAGCGCCTTCCAGGCAGCATTGGGGGCTCAAAACACCAAGAAACCTTTCTACTCACAAACTGAAGCCTACTTCTACTTAAAGGGATAATCCGGAGTGAAATGCACTTTAGATCAATTTTTCGGACTATTGGGAGTACATACGTTGAGTTGACACCAAAATCATGTCATTCGGATGTATTTTGAGAATGTTCGAGTTCACCGTTTTTAGCCAAAACTCGTTAGCCTGGAAGTGACCGGGGCAAGTCCTTTCGCCGCTACAAAACGCTATTTTTATACCTCTTCTACTGTTCCAACCAACACTACACTTACGTGGTAGTGAGTAGAGGGTCCCTAAAGCCAAACCGAAGTATCCCCACGTCTTTATGTGGTCGGATAGAGAGTCCAGAATGAATTTAATCGAGTCCGTACCTTTCCGGAAATGTTATTAAAATGTTGTTAACGCGTTTCTAGCTGCAGCAGTGACATTTCCGGAAAGGTACTGACTCGATTAAATTCATTCTGGACTCTCTATCCGACCACATAAACACGTGGGGATACTTCGGTTTGGCTTTAGGGACCCTCTACTCACTACCACGTAAGTGTAGTGTTGGTTGGAACAGTAGAAGAGGTATAAAAATAGCGTTTTGTAGCGGCGAAAGGACTTGCCCCGGTCACTTCCAGGCTAACGAGTTTTGGCTAAAAACGGTGAGCTCGAACTTTCTCAAAATACATCCGAATGACATGATTTTGGTGTCAACTCAACGTATGTACTCCCAATAGTCCGAAAAATTGATCTAAAGTGCATTTCACTCCGGATTATCCCTTTAACTGTACTAATAACTGAAATAAAACCATGCAGTCAATCTTTGACAGGTTCATAAAGCACAAACTCTTATTTGCCGCGAGGTAACGTCATCTAAGAAAAAAAGAAGTCGTTCGTACTTTGGCATGCAAAAAAAAAAACAATGCTTCAACTGAGATTAGAACCCTAGACCCCTAGACCCCAGCCCTGCAATCCGATCACTAATCTGCTGCACTACGCTCCATTGTATTAATATGGGATACTAGCCTACTAATAATTGAGTCGCTTGTTGGGGTTGCTAGGTAACGGTAAACAAACTAAAAGATCGTATTTCTTGATTTTGCTTTCACTGAATAAAGTTTATGGAAATTTAGCACCACTTTCCCATCTAAAATATTGTTTTAATAATCCTAACTTGTTAGATTTAGGCCTTATAGGCTATCTCCTGCCAAGATGGTCCCGCTATGTTGGATAGCATGCATTTCAGGTTTGGGTGCAAATAAGAAAATGCCTCCATTCCACTATATACACCCGGGTGCAAATAATCACTTTGTATAAATAAACCTTCTTATATTTTTGATACAAAATTACGCTCTGGTTGCTGTGTTTTCCACCTTCACCATCTCCAAGCCAGTGAGCCTACACATCTCAATACTTGGGGTGACGCTCTGTCCCTCACACCACCTCAGTGCTGCCCCAGTAGGGGTCAGTGTGTAAAGACGTCACTTTTCTGGACCAATGAGGGAACAGAAAGCGGTCGAAGGAAAAACTTGTGAAGCATCCGCGCACTGTAGAAAATATCAATTGATTATAAGCCCCTGCTAAACCTAATAAAGCTGATTCCGCTGAATATGGAAAGTTTCAGTTCAAAGTAAAGTCAATAACCGTAGTAGGTTGATAAACCCACAATATAAGCTGTTAAGGAGAATGCCTAACTGTTCTCATGACACTCGTTTAGTCCCTAGGAATAATGCTTGTAGGTATCATCCTCGGCCGTTTTATTCGGGCAGTTCCTGAACACATTACTCGTCCCGGTTGCTGAAATAAGGCAGAGACTGCAGTGCTGACTCGGGCCGCTTTGAGCTGCAATACTCTGAAACCCAATGTGTGATACGCCTGGTCTACCAAAACCTTATGTTAGAGGGCTTAGGCTGAACTAAGGTGAGGCCGTCTTGCACGGACCAACCACTGGGGAACTGCTCATCGCTAACTCCGGTGCAATAGCCAGTTCTTCTGCAGCTTACTACTTCAGCTGACTTAACTTCTACGGCGGCAAAGTTAAATCCCAGCCTTTCATCGTGCCAAACACCGTTACCTATCACTACCACTCTGGTTTCTAAGTACAAGAAAGGCTATGCGGATCAGCATAACACTTTATTTGTCAGGTACAAGTTAAGAATTTAATACATTACAAGAAGCATCTAAATTAGTAATATGAAAGTTACGAAAAACAGGTTAAAGAAATACTTAGGCTATCATACACAAAACAGACAGAGAATGAAACATACTGTACTTTACCAGCTCAGAGAAAGATGACTACACACCTAAGTGTGGGAGCCCTAGCTATAGTGACTCCCAGATTGGTGAATTGACTATCCTTTTATAGGCTACACTACAACATTTGTGATTGGTTCAGACAGTGATAGAGGTTACATGAATGGAGATCACATGATGAGTACTGTAGGGGAAACTGAGACCATTGTTGTAGTGAAACCACTTGAGTAAATCAATCAAGACATGACAATACATTGGGTTATATTTCCTGGTCCAAGTTAACTTCTGAGGACTTTGGACAAACATGTGACAGGAGGTCCACAATAGGCTCACACTTAGTAGCTAATCAAGAGTCCATATATGATTGAAATTAATGTCATCAGCCTGAGAATTTAGATCCTTACAAGTGTGTGTGTGTGTGTGTGTGTGTGTGTGTGTGTGTGTGTGTAGCCACCGCAGTGCTGCCACAGTGGGGGTCAGTGTATGTGTGTGTGTCTGTGTTTATGTGTGTGTGTGTGTGTGTGTGTGTGTGTGTGTATTATTTATTTATTTTATTTATCATTATTACCTTCTTCCTCTTCACTCACACACACACACACCTGACTGCCCTCCTACCCCACCTTAACCTACAGTAACTCCCCACATACTCAGCACACTGGTCACCCACCCCCCCCCCCCCAACACACACACACACACACACACACACACACACACACACACACACACACACACACACACACACACACACACACACACACACACACACACACTCTGCCCCTTACCAGCATCTTATTAAGCCACATAGACAAACAACATTAAAATGGGGCCACAAGTTAAGATTTTAACTTCCCAAATAAATCCTAGTTTGTTTTAACTCTGGAATTCCACTTTACTAATAGTTGTTGGTTGTAGTTTATTGTTTATTATTATTATTATTATATGTGCGACACATTCATATTGACTTGAATTCTTTGGCCATATTTTAGTGAGAAGAGAGACTCGTTCAGTATTTGGGATGCCAGCCAGTCTTGGATCAGCAAAAGTGCCCTTGTTGCTCAATTATGGATCATCAACATCATCATCATCTGGTTATTACAGCATGGGTACAACACCGAGTGTCAGAGAAGCTGATGCCATGAGTGAAATGGAATCCATTGAATAGCCCATTGCTTAGGAATCAGACTCACAAAAATGTCTAAAAGCATCCTTCATCAGAAATTATATTGCTCACGGAAGTCCTCTAAAAATCATGTTGCATATAAATCAACACAGGAGAAATTCCTTCTAAGCAGAGGAATAATACTGAATTTGTAAACAGACATTGTTTCAGAACTGAGTGCTGTACAGTATCTGCACAAAATACTATATGTATCTTAATTTTAAAGCCAAGTTGTTGGCTGTGTTCCGATTTGATATGTGTTTTAATCAATGTTGTGTTTAGGTGTTTTAAAGGGACACTTCACCGATTAGCATTAAGCTTTGTATCTTTAGAAAACCAGTCATGTTTTTGAATGGCCGTGCAACATTCCCTCAGTTTGCCTTGAGACGGTAGAAATACGGTTTTCAATGTTGGACTTCCTGCTTTCAATGATGTAAAAATCGTCATTTTACATCATTGAAAGCAGGAAGTATATATAGTATATATAAGTATATACCTATATCTTTGTCGAGTAGATGAAACTACAAACACTTTCCTCATTTTTCCAAGAGGGGGGCGCTAGCGGTGGGACTTCACTTGCAGAAACTAAAATATATAGCCGCCATCTTTTTTGGCAGCGGTCTGTGGAGAAAGCTGATAAGTAACTACGATTTAATATTAAATACTAATTCATTGAATGCTGATATTGAAACTGATATGGCAAATGGGAATTCTGAAGATCTGGTATGTGAATTTGATGCACGAGATGACCTGTACGAGCTGTAATCTGGCTGTAATACAGCATAGAACATCAAGGCCTCCATCAAGGCCTGCAGCAAGCCTGGACGGCGATTAGGATCATTGGCTGTCGATTAGCCTTTGCCTGGGCTAGCTCCGGCTAGCTCAAACTAGATTGGACTAGCTCTCACAAGGTCAGTTATCCTAATGTTATTCACAAGTTATTGCACTTAGCGATACTAATACTTGTTAAAGGTCGGGTATTCTAGCATATGCTGTCAATTTGCGGGACATTTGACATGGAAATATGTTAATTAACGTTTTGGTTTTTTTTCGCGATTTTTTCGCTAATTCCTTTTGAAGACCAGCAACATTGATATATGGCCACAAGATTGAGTACAACATAAAACAATGATCGTTTTAATTTTAGAATCGTTATTAATGCCAAAATGTTACATTAATGAGTCCTTCTGTCTACTTCCTGGTGGGTGCTGGTAAGGCAGTGAAAGGCAGGGAATTCTGGGAGTTGCTGGATTTTATCCACATGACCCAAAAATAGATTTTCGGCTTTTTTCTCCCATCTCAGGGGAAAATGAGGAAATGATGCACGACCATTCGAAAATATGACTGGGTTTCTAACAATAAAGAGCTTAATGTAAATGGGTGAAATGCTCCTTTAATTATTTAATGTAAACATTTTTAAACTATTACCCTTCATGCTTTATGTACCATTACTTTTTGCTTGTGATTATGTAAAGGACATTGAATTATGATAAATGTGGTGCACTGGCTGATCAATGTGGCTGGTTCTGTTCTTCTGTCATTACTATTAATGAGCCTGCACTGCAGGACATTGCCCCTTTCATTGTTATGTAAAAACTATGGACGATGTTCTGGAGATGTTGAATTGATTATGATATCATTTCAGGAATTCAATGTTTCTCTGTGTTGAGATAATAACAACATAGTATCTTCTATTGATACATTAGCTAGCTTATGTGATTATGTCTGTTGGCAGAAAGTTGACGGTGTCATATTATAGCTAGCTGGCTAAAGTTACGGAACTTGTGTTTGTCAGTCTGCTCCAGATCATCTCCATACATTTTGTATTACCGGTATATAAAACAACTCCATAATATCAGGTTGTCATTGTTTCTGAGTGTTTTGCGCTAATATTTTGTCTCCTGGTGGATATTTAATATTTGTTAACATCATTCACTGATAATGGTTCGTGGAAGTCTTTGATTGACAGGGCTGACCCCTAAAACGGACTGTATAGAATCTGCCTGCCTTCGTGGAAGTATCACATGCTTTTTTGACTAGGCTACAGTATCTGTTCAAAAATAAAGTAAACTGTCAAATAAATAATTTTGTTGAATTTTATTTCTTTGCCCATTTTCTCAATGCTACCCATACTGGGTTTGGAAAACTTGGCTGTGGTAATTTTAACTAGCAGTTCTGTTGATGTAACCCAGTGGTTTGGGTTGAATCTATACCCAATATACTGTGTAAATAATACTCAGCAATTATATAGTTATAACCCAGCAAATTGTTTATTTTACCCAATCTATTGTGGCAATCTGACTAATGTTGTGTTGATA
The DNA here is from genome assembly GCF_963854185.1 of Sardina pilchardus. Lineage (NCBI taxonomy): Eukaryota > Metazoa > Chordata > Actinopteri > Clupeiformes > Clupeidae > Sardina > Sardina pilchardus. The sequence continues at coordinate 3,286,518 of NC_085009.1, forward strand.
TAACCCAGCGTTTTGGGTTAGAATCATACCCAACCTGCTGGGTTTAATCTTCTACCCAGTGGGTTAGTATAACTCAATGCGGTGTTGGTCCAATAGTTAACCAGCAGCTGGGTTAAGGTTGGGTTATATCTAACCCAACATCATATCAAGGGAAGCAGATTAAGCAGAGAGGAGGGTCACCCAAACACTCTTGTCGCTGCTGGCTGGGGTTTTGCATGGCACAACCGTGACACTCATCTTTCAGACATACATGTACAAGCTGGTTCACCGGCAACGCAATATTCAAGTGGTGTTGTCTGTTCTTGCGTGGGGCTGCTATGGCTGGAGTTCTTGACCGAGACTGCCTCTGAATAATGAGTCTTTTCATTGGGGAGCATGAGTTCTGAAAGGACTCATTACCGCTGGAGAGGGGGTGGAGTTAAGGCGAGGCCTCGAAAGTATCACAAGTCGTCCCAGTCATCGTACAAGAGAATACAGCGGCTGATTTTTACCACGCTGTGCAAAACCAGACGTCTCTGAAATAAGTGCTGGATATGACTTTTGTGTTGAGCCAGGAATTCACACCATACACTAAGAGGCACCTGTACACCGTCCGTTTTTCAGTGAATCAATTCGTTCCGTACTGTTATATATGATTAAATGAGTTATTACCAGTCAAATTATGTTTTTTTCGGCCGCCCTAGAGGTCTGTAGCGGTAGAACCACGCTTGCAATTTCAGGAGCCCTCAGGCACTCAGAGCTTCCCTCCAGGAAGTGTCATGTGAAGTCTCATGAAAAGGCACGGCAGACTGACCGATTGAAGAGTTTTGTAAAATATACACGCTAAAGCTGTAGGGGAAGCTCTGCAGAGAAATATGTGTAGCAAGGCGGACAACCCTGCTGAAAAAAAACAGCAAGAAACCAGCTTATGCTGATAGCTGGTTTTAGCTGGTCTTTGCTGGTTTTCTTCCAGCTATTGCTGGCCTTTGCTGGTGTAGCTGGTTAGGCCACCAGCTAGACATGCTGGCGTGACCATCTGAGGAAGCTGGTCATGCTGGTGTGACCAGCCTGTCGTGTGGGATACAACTGGTTTAAGATGGTCATGCTGGTGACCAGCCTGTCAAGCTTGACAAAGATGGTCATGCTGGTTTTCTGGAATGACCAACATAAGCTGGCGTGGCCAGTAAAAACCAGCAATGTAGACCAGCAACACCAACTAAAATGACCAGCTTGAGGTGGTACGACAATCAAAACCAGCTGAATTACCATCGTAAGCTGGGTAAACCAGCTGAAGGTATGTTTTCACGAGAGTTTTGCTGGTCTTGCTGGTTAACCATCATAGGGTGGTCAAATAAGCTGGTTAACAAGCTGGTCAACCAGCAAACCACCTTTAGCTGGTCAGGCTGTTTTTTCAGCAGGGAAATTGTTAGTCGACTATACCACCCCAGTTACGGGGACAGAGGAAACTGTAACCCAACAGGTCACACAGACATAGGTACATTTGCTGGAAAGGAGTCTTCAGAACACAGGTGCATCTCACACATACACACACACACACTGGAGGGGTGATTGGAAAATAGCACACAGTGAATCACTACACCACTCAGTGATTTAGTCTCCCTACCATGAATACTTGGCCTAGTCCACCCAATCAGCAGGCTACAGGGTGCTGCACAAGTCGAACTACAAACAAATGGCAAGTCACAAACAAATATGAACAGACAAGTTAAAGCAAAACAGCAGTGTCCGTCCTGACTTCAGCACAAGGGTCCAGGGGTGGACGGCATCGGCTGGGGCACGGTTGAAGTGGCACGGCTATAACAAAAGAACAGAATCACACCCTTCAATCAAACCTCTCTGATCAGAGAGCACATAGCCAACACACTGACACACAGCCAACTACACTGATATCCATACCTGAGCGTTGCACCCTACAGTCCCAGCAATTCAGAGTACAGAGCGGACCGGGAACCTACCAGGAGTGGACCGAAAAGGCCACAGTCTTGCACAACAACACTAGGTCATTCCCTCATTCCACACTATTGAACATTACAAAACCAAACACCACACAAAGCATCATACCTGCACCACCATGGTTGTCCAACAGCCAGTTTCCGACCCTGGAGCTTGGGAGGAATGCAGGTCTGGTAAGCAGTCACTCACAGGGGCGTCACTAGATGTACCAAAGATCCGGGGCTAAAGTCCGAGGTTTTTTTTTTTTTTTTTTTCCCTCCTTAGGCTACAGGGGTCCAGGGGTTTTCCCCCCGGGAAATTTTGAAAATTGGGCTGTTAAAGATGCCGTTTCAACGTAGTTTGAGAAGGAAAGGAAGGAAATTATTGGGGTCCTCCTCATCATATTTTATTTGTCGTTCTAACAGAGACCTCACACCCAAACATGTTCTTTCTGTCCGTGACATGATGAATGAATGCATCATTTCCAGGTGCCACTCTGATCACTGTAAATGGATTAATCCTCGCCTAATTTTCAGTGTGCACGGAAATCATTGGTATATTTGCCTAGGAGGTCTAGGCTACGTGCGGCCAGCCTGGCTCTTCCACTCGTTTTGTGGTAGCTAGCAGTGTTTACTACTGTTGTTGTAGGCTACTACGTGTTTACTACTGTTGACTAGCCTACTAGTAGACTTAATGGAACAAGTTCATGGAAAACGAATGCTTGTGCAGAACGTTTCTATAATCTATCATACAGAGCCGTTAGGTAACGTGAGTAAGTTTATCTCTCTGTTATCCAAATGAACGGTCTTGAAGTTAGCGAGTTACAGAGGCTGGCAGTCAGCCCGACAAAGGGGGGAAGCATGGAACACTGATGTCGCATTTGCAACAATTTATTCCGACTCCATATGGAACGCCAGGTCAGCGTTGGTAACAATATTGCAGTTGTGCCCGCGTTTCTGGCTCTCAGGCTAAGTTGTGACTGCTTAGCCTAGAAATCTAGACGCCTGCGGCAATCACGTCAGGCTATGGGCTGCTGATCGCGGCATTCAATTCGAACCTTAAAAACTCTGTGGCGATTTTCATCATTTTGTAAGGAGATCCGGGGCTATCCCCAAGACATCCGGGGCTATAGCCCCGAATGCCCAGGTCTAACGTCGCCGCTGGTCACTCACAAAAAGGCCCTCTGACAGGTGGCATAAATTTACCCCTTTTGAAACCAGGGCATACTAATTGGACTGAACCAACAGGTACAGGTGCAGGGGGAACCTAAACACAGGGGAGCAGAATCAATCCTGCTACATTCGCAAGCATAAAACAAGCGAAAATGAAAAGCGAAAGCGAAACCGGCAATGAAATCACCAATCCTGCATAGTGTCCCTTTAAAACACGAGACCCCACACCAGTCTCTCCGTGTTTCACAGTGCAAAAACAACGAATATACACCTTCTCACGCTCCAGAGGGGAAGTTTGCCTCACAGACCCCCTCTGAGCAATGGCCTCTTCTCGGCATGTTTCAAAATATTAAAAGCTAAATCTAATGGTCTGGTCAAGTTTAATTAAAGGTATACTATGCAACGTTTTTCAGTTAATCAATTCGTTCCATACTGTTATATATGATTAAATGGGTCATTACCGGTCGAACGGTGTTTTTTTTTGGCCGCTCTAGTGGTCTGTAGCGGTAAAACCACACTTGCAACTTCAGGAGACACCGGGCACGCACCCATGCTCTACTCCAGGAAGTGTCATGTAAAGTCTCATGAAAAGGCACGGCAGACTGACCGATTGAGGAGTTTTGTCAAATATACACGCTAAAGCTGTAGCAGAAGCTCTGCAGAGAAATATGCAAGCATAAAACGAGCGAAAATTAAAAGTGAAAGCGAAACCGGCGATGAAATCGCCAATCCTGCATAGTATACCTTTAAGTCTAATATTGGTTGTACAAATTATTGGTTTAGATTACACAGTAGCACATATTCCCACTGTTACACTCACAGGTTACTTAATGAACTTAATTTAGTATGTATATCTTAATCTAGTATATAAAGACAGTTGGATGAGATTAATGTTAATTCTAGTGCTGTCAAAAATATTGCGTTATTAACGCGTTAACTCAAAACAATTCTAACAGCGTTATTTTTGTAGCGCGAAATTAACGCTCTTTCTGACCTGTGACAATTTTTTTCATAAACTGCTGTGGACATGTTAGAAAAACTACAGGACCCGGCTGTAAACCAGAAGCAAAACAGTAAGCGCGCCCCACATTGCCATTGTTTAGATGTCCAGGGAAGACGTTAAAATGGACTCTGCTAACAAACTAATGAATGGAAATGTGAAAGTTTAGTTTTAAAACATTGCCAGGGTCAGTTGATAAGAGCAAAGTTATCTGCATGTACTGTCGATGTGAACTGACTGAGTTACCATCGTAGCACGACTAGTTATTATTAGCCGCATAGAGAATTTGCACGAAACTGAGAAGTCGGTAGAGCAGGTAGACAAATAGCCTACAGTTGCGCTAACGGGAGATTAGCCTACTGGACTATAAGAACTATCCCGGGGTAATGTTATTGGCCGGGTTTCCCAGACTCATTAAGAAGCTCTTAAGTGCTAAGAACTTCTTAGGAGCGCTATCAGAATGTTCTAACAACGCTCCTAAGAAGTTCTTAGCACGTAAGAGCTTCTTAACAAGTCTGGGAAACCCGACCAATGTGAGTATGTGTGTGTCTGTGTGCGACATCCCTCTTGCTCTTCTATCCCCTTCCTATACTGTAACTTTAGGCTAACGTTATCTGTCTTGTGCCTGCGTGCGTGTGTGTGTGCGTGTGTGTGTGTGTGTGTGTGTGCGTGCGCGCGCCTTCATGCACATTCGGCATTCAGTGTGTGTGTGTGTGTGTGTGTGTGTTGGTGAGTGTGTGTGCATTTGTGCACATTCGGTGTGTGTGTGTGTGTGTGTGTGAGAGAAGAACTATGTTTGAATTATGCTTGAAATAGCAGGCTACAACAATTAAGAACTTTTTTTATTGCAGTATCTGAACTTCAGGAGGAAAGAAGTTTGTTTCTTGCTCAGTGGTGCTGTCAGAGGAATCTTTAAGAAGTTTAAAACAACTGGAACAGTGGTAAACAAGCCTGGAAGAGGACGCATGTTTATTTTGCCACCACACACAGTGAGGAGGATGGTAAGAGAAATAAAAAAAAACTCATGCCCTATCATGCCCTATCTACATGCCAACAAGTTGTTTGGGAGGCATGCACGGAAAAAAACCTTTCTCACTCAAAATCATAAGCACAAACGTCTGGAGCGGTACTGGGCCTTCAACTGGGACCGTGTGCTTTGGTCAGATGAGACAAAGTTAGAGCTTTTTGGCAACAAATACTCTAAGTGGGTCTGGCGTAACAAAAAGATGAGTATGCAGAACAGCACCTCATGCCCACTGTGAAGTATGGGGGAGGATCGGTGATGCTGTGGGCCTGTTTCTCTTCCAAAGGGCCTGGGAACCTTGTTAGGGTGCATGGCATCATGAATGCTTTGAAATAACAGGACATTTTAAATCAAAATCTGGTGGCTTCTGCCCGAAAGCTGAAGATGGGTCGTCACTGGGTCTTTCAGCAAGATAATGACCCTAAACATATGGCCAAGTCTACACAGAAATGGTTCACCAGACACCGTATCAAGCTCCTACCATGGCCATCTCAGTTCCCAGACCTCAACCCCATTGAAAACCTGTGGGGTGAGCTGAAGAGGAGAGAACCCAGGTCGTTGGATGATTTGGAGACTTTGTGCAAAGAGGAATGGTCGAAGATCCCTCTTTCTGTTTTCTCTAATCTTGTGAAACATCATAAGACAAGCTTAGGTGCTGTTTTATTAGCAAAAGGGGGTTGTACAAAGCATTAACATCAGGGGTGCCAATAATTGTGGCACACATGATTTGATGTAAAATAATTATTTCTTAATGTGTGATTTTTTTCCTTCTAAATAAATGCACTTGTATTAAAGGTTGGATTTTACGCTTTTTTTCATTGTGGTCCTATATTATTTGGGAAAAAAATGAATTTATTAGAAGCTAAAGAGCACATCTTAACCAGGGGTGCCAATAATTGTGGAGGGCGCTGTATGTGTGCACTTGCTTTTGTGTGTGAGTGCCTCTCTGTCTGTGAGTTTTCGCTGTGAGTGTGTGTGTGGTGGGGATAATGGCGTGTGCATGTGTGTGTGGCTGCTTGCCTGCTTGTGTTTTATGTGTCTCTGTGTGTATACTTGTGAGTGTGTGTATGTGTGTGGGTAATAGTTGTGTGTGCACGCGTGTGGGCATGTTTATTCATGTGTTTGTGTACATTTTTATTTACATGTATGTATTGGTGCGTGTGTACGTGTGTTTGCCTGCCTGTCTACTGTGTGTGTAGGTACAGTATGTATCTGTGTGTGTATGTTTGTGTGTGTGCGAGACAACCAGAGCAACCCGACCCGCTTAATACCACCATCTGCAGGCCAATGAGTGTAGTCACTAAATGTACCCATAAATAGGCCTACATTTATTATATATCCACCCATGGATGAAATTCCACAAAACTTGGCATACTCCAAGAGGATGTCAGGATAATAATACGCATGAAATTTGGTGCAGTTCAAAATATCTCATCTGAAGATAGGAGCGATTAAAGCAATATAATATTGGATTTTTATTGGATTTCAATCATGGGGGTGCAAATCACAAATTACTGGTTATAAGCTAAGTTTATGCGGGCTCTTGAGACCAACATACCTTAAACATTTTGTCATCCTCAGTGCCACGGTTCAGGTAGGTATTTAGGAAAAACTGTAATTTTTGGGTTTCGGGGGGGGTCTGCGCGGGGGTGGAGTGGACCCGGCGGAGAAAACAATTTTTTTCAGTAAAAGTCTACTGGGGCTACATGCCCACCAAGTTTCATGTGCCCCGGTGTTACGGTGTTCCGGGAATCGTTGACCAAAAATTCAGAAAGTAGATGACGGGGAAAAAAGAATAATACAAAAAAACTTTGATAACAACTAAACCGCTCACAAAAAGTAAGGAAACTTGACTTTGGCCCATTATATCCCCACTTTAATAATACCAATCACTAAAGTGTTTTATGTCATTTTCATCGTTTATTAGTCACCTTTACAATGAGGTACAGCTTGTAAGCATTGGGCTCCCATGGAATGAGCAACACAAGCAAATGTGTAAGTAGTGCCAACGAAAAATGTGCCAAAATTGCCTGTTATGCTGTTGGAATGCACCTTTGTTACTTCAAGCATTGACGATTGCACTCTCCCACAGAAATGAGGAAAACAAAACATGTTAGGCATACATTCGTTCATTTTATACTCAGGGCCAGATGTACTAAGACAGCGCTAATAGCGAGTTTTTGTATGCGCAGAGTGCGAACGCTGTGCCTTGCTATATTGCGTGGAATTTACTAAGCCATCACTTCATTACGTTAACTGCGTTCAGTGCCGCCCGTTCCCGCCCCCTTTACCACGCCAATTGCGCGCATGCAGAGCTGAACAACGAGCGCAGTTGAATATTGCAACATTAAAAAGAATCAAAGTTTAGCGATCATACATGATACAAAGAGATGTCAACGAGCATCGACAGACAGAGTAGGCCTAGTAGTTATTCAAATCCACTTAAAAAATACTTGAACTATTTACTGCACGTAGACTTGGGATATGACTTAATGCCTAGTCTAACAGATTGGGAAGTGTAGGCTATGTCATGAATGAGAAAATACGATTTTAGAGAGGCAAACAAAAGTTAAGGTTGCTTTTGACATAGTACAATGAAGAAAACGGATGCTCTGAATATTGATTCAGCTGTCTCTAAAAGTTTTTCTAATAGACGCATTTAACCGCAATCTCGATTACACCTGCTTTCAGAAGGCGGAAGTTTTTCAACGCAATATAGACGTGCGCTGTTTTCATACATCTGGCGGAATACTTAATCAATCACTATTAGTACCTCTCCTCCCCTGTACTTGCGCGTTACACCCATTTTCACCTGATCCGCCCAGGAATTAATATGCATGACACGGAAAACCGCAAATAGCCCTTTTCAGCTCCCACGGCAGGCAGTCTGCGCGTTTCCCTCATTGCGGCTTGTTTGTACATATCCTCCCCATGTTTATACGCGCACGTTACGCCTGAAATGGGCGCAAAACGTTAGTACATCTGGCCCTCAGGGCCAGATGTACTAAGAATACCGATCGTAACGTTTTTTGCGCCAAGGCCAACACGCAGAAAGCACACGCTATAATACTTCAGTTTACGTCCTATTTACCAATCCTGAAATTCGTTGGGTAATCTGCGCCGTTCTCCGCCCCCTAACGCAGTTTGCGAAGGACAACAACTGAACGACACTTCAATCAGAAGCGCAGTTGAATGAAGTTAAATGATGACAACATTAAAAGGAATCCGACGTTTAGCGATCATGAAATAATACAATGCATAATGTCAACAAGCAGGAACATAATTTAGAGCAGTAGTTCTACTCAAACTAGGCTTACTTGTGCACGTAAGCTATGGAAGATTTATCAAATCTAACAAGTAGGAAAGTTTAAGCGGATGGCGTGAAAGTGAAAGTAAACATTCGAAAAGCCACCGAAAGTTAAGGTTGCCTTTGATGTAGTACAAAGACGCAAAACTGGTGGTCTAATTAGCGATTTTGTTGTCTTTGAATGATTCTTTTATAGATGCATTTAACAGCAAATCGCATTTAACACCTGCTTTTACAAGGCGGAAATATTTAGGCGCAAAATAGACGTGCGCTTTCATGGGCAGTTTTAGTACATACAGGGGAATACATAATTAGGCGCATTTAACGCTTCTCCTCCCATCTTTTTACACGAACCTCCTACTATCAGCTGACACTCCCTTAAATCCATATGCATGAGACGGAAAAGCGCAATTTGCCATTTTCAGCTCCCGCGACAGGCAGTCTGCGCCTTCACCTCATTGCGGCCCGTTAATACATACCTCGCCATCTTTCTATGCGCACGTTGCGAAACAAATACGCCTGAAGTGGGCGCAAAAACGTTAGTACATCTGCCCCTCAGTGTCAGGGTCCTCAGTAGCGTGTAGAGGATCCATATGCAGCCACAACAGCTTGGCACCTTCTTCTCATGCTGGTCACCAACCTGGCTACATTCTGCTGTTGGATGGCATTCCATTCCTCGATAAGGATCTGTTGTCAGCCAACCTGGTTCTGTTGGTGACTCTGGCACGTACAGCACGCCCAAGCTGATCCCACAAGTGTTCAATTGGGTTGAGGTCTGAACTCACATCATGGCAGGCCATTCCATCTAGCCTGGATGCCAGACCGAAGTTTAGCCCCGCCTACATTCTTTTTCTGCAGGGAACTTCGGTCTGGCACTGCTCCGTTCAGCTGCTACTATTCGAGATACAGATCTGTTCGGACCAATCACGTTGTCAGGGCGGGCTTTACGTGATGATTGACAGATGAACAGCAGTGACGTTCACGGCTGCATGCGTCCTCGTTCGACGAGTTGGATGAGAGACCGTGTTTACTTAGGTTGATTTTGATTGCAACAGAAATGCTATGGCTATGAATGCATGCAGTTTGGCCTTTCGTTTATCTTAGCTATTGAAACTGAGGTTTTATCACGGATTCACACAACTATTTCTGAACACTTAAAGACCAACGTGGATATGCGGGAGAACTTTAGTTTCACTTTCACCAAGTTAAAACAGCATGTTTGGGTGATGTTGTTCCCGTTTGTTTAAAAATGTCTGTTTGCTCGTTGGGTTAACGACACACTTCCCCAGCTGTTCATTGCAAACAGTTTGAAGGAATTATTTTTAAAAACGAGGGAGGATGTTTTCCATATAGCCTACCCTGCTACATATTTCGTTGTCTTAGATTTCGCAGATACTGACAGCCAATAACTTGTTCTGTTTGGTTTGGGCTATCCAATGAGTGCAGAGCTATCCCCCCCGCCCTGTATCAGTTGAATCACGCCCCATAATTGCAGCTGAATGGAGCAGTTTCAGACTCATATTCTGACAAGAATTGAGTATGACGTCGTCAGGCTACATTCCATCCTCTCCACTCCCCAAATTCTGGAGGTACTCTCTGATGATCCCAGCTCTATGGGGGCGAGCGTTGTCATCCTGGAGGATGGCATTTGGTCCCATATTCTGGAGATATGGAAGTGCCACTGGCTCCAGAATCTCATCCCGGTATCTAAACTCACCTGGTAGCACTTGAAGCCGAAAACGAGATGTCTGGCAGCAGAACCCTATTACTGGCCATTTTGGCACATTTTTGGTTGGCACTACTCAGACATTTGGCTGTATTGCTCATTCCATGATTGCCCTATGCTTACAAACTATACCTCATTGTAATGGTGACAAATCAACGATAACAATGATATGAAACACTTTACTGGTTGGTATTACTAAAGGGGAGATATAATGGGCCAAAGTCAAGTTTCCTTACTTTTTGTGAGCAGTTCAAAACATCAAGTAAAATCAATAGGCTATATGGCATGACTTGTACTCAGACCACGCTTAGAAATAAGTTTGTTTGCTGTAACATTAGAATCAGAAGCGAATTGGGCCAGTAGGATAGGCTACATATTGTTTTAGTTACAAGTCGACAAGTCTATTTTTGTGTTTTATCATCCTGTGCCATTGTGTCCATTGCCCATGTGCCGACGGAGGTTTCTATTGCAGGTAATCTAGCCTACGTTACGTGCTGGCCTTGTCATGTATGTTGGAGTTGAATTCAACGCTTCTGTGTTGGCCAATTGCGCCAAAGTTAATGTGACGCTCAAAGTTCAAATTAGTTGGCGCTGACCTTTCAATGTTGCTGCAGTGGTTTAGCATAAAATAAACTATCAATAAATTTATTTTCTGCTAGGGCTCTTGCAGCCTCCGGTATATTAGCCAAATGCAAAAGACTGGTGTATTTGTCCAGAATGTTCGATGCGCTGCCAGTTGTAGCCAGTATCATAATCTTACTACAGACTTGATGTTAGGCCTCACCCTCTTTATATATATGATATGTTTGCAATTATTATAGGGATTTAACTGGCATTTGGGAAGGCCAAGTCATATGAATGAAACTCTGCAGCACTGTGAAGAGCTGTATAGTTAAGCAATAGCATGGATGAGAGAAGGATTATTAATGGATATTCCCATGGGTGTTGTTCGGCCATAGCCACGAGGCCGGAGGCCAAGTGACCCTGAATTTCTGGATCCGTCTGAAAAATCTCACATCTGCTAAATGTTGAAGGTGTGTACAACTGACACAGATGGGAAACACTCAAACACAGAAAAATGAAGGCTTATGTCTGATTTATCAATTTTGGCTTTATTGAATGGCTGAAGTGTGCACTCAGTCAAGGAGAGTGAAAGCAGAAACAAAGAAGGAGTCTCAATCATCGCATACAGAGTGCTATCACGTCGACCATAAAGAAGGAGTCTCAATCATCGCATACAGAGTGCTATCACGTCGACCATAAAGAAGGAGTCTCAATCATCGCATACAGAGTGCTATCACGTCAACCTGTAGGTCTACATATTTATATGTTGGCTTTATAGCACAATATGTGATTTGGGATTTAATAGGATACATACAAAAAGGAAGGCCCAGTGATCTACTCATCACATATACTTTTCTGGTGAGTCAGGTTAAATGTCTTCTATACCTTCGTTAGAATAGACAGGAGCTAAAGCCTCTCTTCTCTGCCTTTCTCATCTCCCACTAACTTTCTCTTTTTCTGGCTCTCTTTTCCACTTTTTCCTCTTTAATCCAGGATGGTGACATCAGCCTCCCCAGACACCTGTATAAACAACAGAATTGTGGATAATAGGGTATTATTTATATTATTATTACGTTTGTGTGAATGTGTGTGTGTGCGCATGAACATTTATTTATGATGATGGTTTTACTCAAAGTGACTTACAATACAAATGAGGACAAACATTCAAGCTACTGTAGTATAATAATAAATATTAATAAATAATAAATATTACAAACACCAAAAGAGAACACGGGTGCTGAATGTGTGTGTGTGTGTGTGTAGGAGTATGTTCTCTGAGTTCTTGTGTGTTCTGAGTGCGTGTGTGTGTGTGTGTGTGTGTGTGTGTGTGTGTAGGAGTATGTTCTCTGTCTTCTTGTATGTTCTGAGTGTGCCTGTGTGTTATTTCTGTGTACTCGTGTACCTGTCTGAGAGCAGCACAGTCCAGGCTGGCCACCAGCTTGGTTGCTCCTACCCTCCAGGGTGAGAAGCTCTGGGTCCATGACATGGTGGTACCAGGTGCAATCAATCTATCAAAACACATCAAATCTGTCAAATTGTGTGTTCATTTCTGCCTGTAACAGTAGCCACGTTTATATGGACGGTTTCCTTTTTCTTCAATCAAATTGAAATTAATCTGATTAAAGATTTCCACCAAACTGTTTACATGAACACTGAAATAAACCGATTGCCGTTTAATCTGTTTACATTATAAGCATTTAATCACTTAGAAGCACCTAGTTGTATTGCTTAGTTGTAACTAGTTACCTAGTTGTATTCACTGTGCATTAATTACCACGTAGGGAACACCTGCATAGAAAGAAGAAATGTACTCCATCCATCACAGTACCTGTTCACATGGGTGGATTTGTCAATCGATCAGATGATCAGAAAGGAGTACACCACCTCTCTTGGTGATCTGATTGTCTGATTGGAAATGTATAGGCGGATCGAGCTGAATCCGATCAGTTGAGGTGTTTACATGAGGCATTTTTATTCCGACTGAGCCATTATTCCGTTTGTAATCAGATTAAAAGTGACCATGTAAATGAGGCTACCGTTTCTTTGAAGTACTAAACATGGTGTCTTGTGACTAAGACTGAGAATATAATGTTGTAAGATTATTTCTGTGCTCAGATTTGTACTGCATTCTCTACATCCGATTGATAAATAAGGTCCTCTGTGTGTGTGTGTGTGTGTGTGTGTGTGTGTGTGTGTGTGTGTGTGTGGGTGTGTGGGTGTGTGGGTGTGTGTGTGTGTGTGTGTGTGTGTGTCCCACCTCTGGAGCTTGCGGTGCGGCGTCATCACTCCAGGCCCCTCCACACGCACGTCTACATCCTTCAGGTCAAACTTAAAGGTGTTGTTGAACTCCACAGTCACAAACATCTCCTCCCTCACTCTCGGACTGCCCGATACCTACAGGAGAGAGCAAGAGAGGGTAAATATACTTAGTAGTACAGGGGTGAAAAATAGAGTGATAAATGGAGTCAAAGAGGAATGAAAAGGAACAAGTGGAAGGGTAGAGAGAGATGAACGGATTGTGATGAATGCAAGAGGACATGTGCAGTAACCGATTAATTCTTATTGATGAGGAAGGAATGAGGGAGAGCTCCTTTGCACACCTTCACTGTGAGTTTGGGTTTGCGCATAGCAACGGTGAGCATTGCTGTGGCAATCTGGCCTGTCTCTTTGGACTTGCCAGTGACGATGAAGTGCAGGTTGGCCTGTTCCACCAGATTCGTCATGTACTCGTCAGCGCGGACCGCAATCACCTCCCTCGCCACTGAAAAGTACACCAGGCAGAGCTTAATACAGACATACGCACATCTCGTTCTTAACTGCAATAAACAACGGACTTTACACGGTTTATACACAGAGACACGTGTAAGGACTCACTACTGAAACACACACACACACAGACACACTCAAGTCTCACCACTTTGTGGTTCCGCAGTGAGAGTGGGTCTCTTGAAGATGACCTCGGTGCTGGGTACACCAGTGTAGTACACCACGGAACCGCTGACATAGAGATCAAGAGTGCGCTGCTCCCCACTGTGGTTCCTCAGCTCCACAGTCAGCGCAAAGTCGTCCCCGACTCTCACCTCGAGCGCGGGTAAAATCAGCTCCACATCAGCCGGTGGAGGATCCACACGTTGCCGCTGACAGCCGTACAACTCCGCCTTTTCTAGCACGGTCCGCTCTTCAGCGCTGCCTGCAGGAGAACAGAGGTCAGCAGAAGGCTACACAGCAGTGCCGTGCATTACCAGAAATGTACACCAGAGGGCATAACAGAGCACATGAAGTCAGACAACTTTGGCTGAAACATAAATGCAAGGTGTGTTCAAAATGTGAGAGCATTCTTAAACAAACTAACAACATGGGGTATGACAATGCGACTGGAACCATGCAGCAAGCAAATACCAAGTCACACTGCAAGTACTAATCTAAGAGTGGTACAGTATACACCAGACCACTCATCACAAGACAAAACTGTCTTGTCTGCCATTTATCAAGTTCATTTGACCTTTTAGAACACAATATACAGTAGATGCAGGTGACAGGCTGCAGGTTTTTAGCCATAACCCCGTCAGTCTTTGTGATCATGGTGGTCTTACCCTCGGGGAACTTGTAAGACTCAGTGATTTCACGGCGCCCGTTGGTACCCATAGCTTTAGTCAGAATAAGGCGACCAACATGCTTTGTGTTCTTTCGCACCGGAACCAATGTTCCATCACGGTTTCGCTGGTAGAACACCACATCACTGTTCACCTAAGGAACACAGTTTACTCTGAGAATTATCAGTGGTAGAGGTTCAGAATCTCAGGACCAGATCCATAGTAACATTGGTCATACTAATAGCTAAGACCAATCCATGTGGCTTGAATAAAGCTTATTTTAAAACGTATATAAGAATATTTCAAACTGATATTGATATTATGGCATTGTTGTTTTCTTACCTCTGCAAACACAAATGGGGAATCAAATGGGTAGCAGATCATGCCGTGTTTGATGGCGTGGACTGATGCAGGACCACACCTGTACATGCCTGTGGATCACATAATAACACACACATACAGTAATGAGGGCAAGTGTCATATGATAATAATCATATTTATTGCAAATCTATGAAGTTAGTTGCAAAGAAAGAAAATAAGAATTTTGGGATTATTCATCTGGGTAATAATGTGTGCATCTCTCTGTGTGTTGTGTTTGTGTATGTGAGTGTGTGTGTTACCATCACTAGTTTCCTGAGGTGTAGCGTCCACCACCTGCCAACCCCCAAAGCCATCAGGGAGGTCAGGACGTGTCATGTAGCACTCATTCCAGCAGTGGTAGTTCCTGAACACACACACACACACACACACACACACACACACACACACACACACACACACACACACACACACACAAACATATACACATTCAGGATCACAGGGCAAGCTGGTATGGAGTGTAGATGATAGTGGCCTTTGAAGTTATTATGTGACAATATCGGCATATTTTGGTAATTTCCTCCAAATAAAATGGCCACAGGACTGTGGTGACGATGTGAAATGAGGGGTAATGCCCCTCCAGCTTACCAGATGGAATCCTTGGTGCGCTCCCGGTCCACTTTCCCATTCTCATCCAGGATGATGTCCATCTTCAGGTTGCCATCGTTGTCATGGGCAGAGAAGAAGTTTGTCACCACCCTGGCAGGAATCCCCAGGCAGCGTAGGACTGAAACGAGACGAGACAGGATCAGGACTAGACCACACATGATCAGGAACAGACTAGATATGATCAGGAACAGACTAGAGATGATCAGGAACAGACTAGAGATGATCAGGAACAGACTAGATAGGAACAGACTAGATATGATCAGGAACAGACTAGAGATGATCAGGAACAGACTAGAGATGATCAGGATCAGACATAGACAAGGCAAGATCAGGACAAGACTAGACTTAGACTTGTCTTGTCTTAGACCAGACAGGATCAGATCCCATCTAGACAGTACTACAGTACTGTAGATCAAAACTAGGTAAGACAAGCTCCGGAGCAGACCAGACAAGATAGAATTAGGATCAGAAAATGAGGTGTTTCAACATAACAGGACACGTCTCTCTTACAGCTGTTGAAGGCGGCGGCATACACCCAGCACTGGGCATAGCAGACAGGCACGCCCCCATTTCCATAGTTGAGGAGGATCTCCACACTGCCAGTCCAGGAGGTGGGCGCCACACCATACATGTAGTCCCCACTCCAGTTGCCCACCAGCACCCCATCGTCATCCCGGCAGTTCAACTGACCAGAAACACACAGAGATGCAGTTGAGTGGTAAGCTGAGGTGAAATGTAACTGTATTGGTATTGGATGAGATGAGCTAATACTGGCTGAAGAGCTAAAGCTCCTGTTGCTCTTATCTAAAAACAGGTGTTCATTGCTCTCCTGGAGGAGTCCTTTCAGAAGACCACGCAGCCCCATTCTCACCATGGCAGACGCCTTCCTGGAGATCTTGATTGGGTCCCCGCGGTTGGTGATTGGGAGCGCCCCTTTATCCATGATATACAGGCAGGCGTCCAGGACGCCAAACTCAAACTGCAGTGACAGAGAACACACCAGCCCAGGACATGAGAGAGGTTATGGAGGGGTTACTTACTAGTAGGTACCTGTATACAGGCTTTTTTTATTCTGTCCACACAACTTTCGTTTAAAAAAAAATGTGTGTCTGGCACAGGATGACAAATCTATGGACAACAATATTTTTTGTCAAGCAACATTTGTCGCCAGGACCATAAATTGCCTTAAAAGTCACTTTTGTCTTGTCCTCATAGAGTTAAAATGCTATTTACACTCCCAAATGCATAAATACATGTCTGTTTTTAAAACATACCGAGGCACCAGATCAGTCTTTGAAATTGTTCGGTTTTCTGGTGATTTATAGTTTCGTGGGAAAAGATGTATAGCTGGCTTTTGTCACTGGTGCTTGTGGTTATTTGCATTGATGGGGAAGAGGTATAGTACAGAGTAGGTTCAATGATTTCATTCTCTCTCAGACATGTATTATATTCCTATGAAGATTGTATTCACTGTCTGGTATATGTTACACAATGGTACAAATACACTGTCATGTATCTACCATCTGGGCTTTGGTCAAAAGACACCCTGCTAAGCCAACTCCCATTAGTTGTAGCTGGACTGCTGCCTGGAATTCTTTAGGGGGAGAAAATGTAGATGGTTGGCCACACATCATCCCCATAATAGCAGCCCGATTGCCTTGTGTGGAAAGTTGTGTCATACAGTGGCTCAAATCCAGACACAGTAGCCAGGAAAAGTTTGTTAAGAGCAGGTCCTGACTGAGTAATCACTGTGAACTTCCACAGCATTCAACACCAGGGCCTGGACACTTAACAGTGGAAATAGAAGAGCCAAAATGTAATATTATATGTGATATTTTCTGGACCTGGGGCCAGACAGAGTGTTATATGTAGCTGATACTACTGTATACAAATAATTGTATTATTCATAATAGACTATGTGCACAAAAGTCTCTCTGGACGCTTGTTAGTTTCCGATGGAGCCAGGTGTGCTTGAACCTGCCGACATTGTTCATGTAATTAGTGTCTGTCTACACAGACCCGGTTAGGTGTTGCACTAAGGAATCAGCATGTTACATTAAGACGGATTTGCGTGTGTGTTATTTATTATTATCATTAATTGGCTGAACAAGATTTTCAGTGTCTGAAGTGAGTGAAGAGATGAGGAGCAGAATCTAACGTCTATATCAAGAAGATGCTGCTACAACACAGAACCTTTCGTACACGTACAGTAGTCTATTGCAGTACTACTGGTACAGAAAACAGAATTCATATTTCATATTTGGATTCAGATCCAGCCTTGATATGGCAGGGTCCATATCAAAATGAGCTGTTGTCTGAGTGTCAAAGAGCAAGTTGGATCAGTTTTGATACAGAAACATGCTGCAGCTGCTTGTCAGTCTAAAAGGAGGTCAGTGAATTGGTACCTGGCCAAAGTTCCAGTGTCTTTCAGAAATGTCATCATAGGCTCCATGGTAAATGATTCCCACGTCATTCATCACGCTCTCCTCTCGCTCGGCATCATCCTCCAGATACACAGTATCCTCTGGGGTAAACGCACGCACACAAACACACACACACACACACACACACACACACACACACACTTTGACTAACTTTAATTAAAACACTTAATTTGTGTGTATTACTAATGGTTTTTGAATATAATTATTTCCCAATTAGCATCATGACGTATTGCGCAAAGGGCCAAGTGGCTGGACAAAAGTACAAACTGCACAGACAACCATTTTGGAATAAAAAAAAACTGTTTAGGCAGATATAAAATGACACATAATGTCCAACCTTTGGCCCATGGATTGAAGAGCACGTAGATATCCAGGTTTGGGTCCCTTCTAGTCCTCCTGATGCCATAAGGCGTCTGCACGGCAACATACAGACGGTACTTTCCCACAATGGTGTCTGGTGTGGGGGTGATGCCCAAAGTGAGGAGGTTATCAGTGGAGTCCACAATGCGGCCCTTCCATGACTTATTACGCTCCTCGTTAGGGAACACAGGGATGTATGTGCCCTTGCTGGCCTGAGGACTGCCACCTAGTGGATTGGAAGAGGAGTACATTTTGAGCTTGTGTATTTGAGCAATTCTGGACGCTTAAAGCACATACTGTACAACAGTGTGATCTCTCACTGTAGATTTGAAATTCTGTCAACCCCAAGATGACTTTTGGCGCCAGTCGAGTTCTGGTGCATATGCATCACAAAGATTAAAACACCCAATAAAAAGGAAAAGCAAAAAATCTTAACCTCAGCACAACAAAACAAACATGTCAGGACTCCGATAAAGAGGAAGTCAAGAAATCATAGGGAAGGAAGTCTCTGAGGGAGAAAGTGATGAGGAGGGCATTTCACTCAGGATTCTGACAGGCTGCATTTCTGGAAGTAAGGGTCCAGGCCGCAAGGATGTGGTTCACGTGCGTTGTAATACACTGGCATCACGTTCAAGTCCTTAAATACCAGCACAGGAATCACAGAGAATAAGGAAGTGGGAACTGCTTTTTCTGAATAGTGGGGTGGACACACCAAAAAGCCATTGGTTGAACATCCCTGATTTAACCAATCATGAGCATCTACGTTGGAACACTTGGAGTTGGACTAGATAGAATATGTGTAAAGCCGGGAGCAGTCCAAGAGAACTGAGTATTCAGACATGCTATAGATGTGCATAGAAACCTTTGGTTTTCCATTTAATTAGCAACAAACTTTGTTAGAAAAAAAGTATAGGCCTGCTTTTGTTTTGTCTTTTTCCAATGAACAGAGAAGTGTTCTGTTTCTGAAATGACTGTACATTTGAGCTGACAAACCACTTAATTGGCTAAATTCTCTGAAAGTGTTACATTGAAACATATACATACTGTAGCAGTCATTGTACTTTGACATCACTGATCATTTGTCCCAAGTTGATTGACTGGACAAGGTGGTGGATAGTGTGTGTGTGTGGGGGGGGGGGGTCTCACCAATGACAAACTCCACGGCGAACTGGTCTTTAGCGGGGTCGTAGGCGCGGTTGAAG
>NC_085009.1:3310828-3338328 GCF_963854185.1 Sardina pilchardus
ATGTTTTTACTAAAACTTAGAACAGCTATACTGCATATGTTAGCCTGTTATACATATATCATGTTCTGTGTAGTCTGTATGCATGGTTGCAAGGTTGATTGCGTGAGTGTTTGTGTATGTGTGTGTGTGTGTGTGTGTGTGTGTGTGTGAGAGAGAGAGAGAGAGAGAGAGACTATGAGTGACCTCATAAATGCCAGTGAGGAATGTGCCATCTTCATCAAGTCAGTCTAGACAGTGTGTATAGGAGAGATACAAGGATACAAGGAGGAGCACCAAGGGACACCCTGGAGCAACAGGGTCAAGGAAAAACTCCCTTGTCCAGGAAGAAACCTTGGGCAGATCCACGGCTCAAGGGGCCAACCCAACTGCCTGTGGTCGTGCTAGTAGAGGGAGCCTGTACAGTGTATATTGTGTGGCGGATTAACATTGGGAGCACTTAGACTCTGCGCAGTAATATCCTCACTCCAAAGTGAAACTGAAAGTGCAAGAGTGAGGATATTACTGCGCCACACAATATAGTTATCCCTCTTACCTAATTACAAATGCACCTTGTTTTATTTTGTCTCACCATACTTGGTCGTGTGACTACTCGTGTAACTGTATTTAGGGAAAACATGGAGGTGTTTGGTCGCTTCTGACTTCATCTCTGTTTGGGTCCTAATGAATGCATTGGGCTAGCTAAGTGCTATCAAAGTTGCGCCGCGCGCCAGAGCCAGTGAGTGCACGCATTGAAACGTGAGAAGTATGCATCAACTCGTCTTAGTTAAGGGAATAACATAGTTAATATGAAAAAACGGTGAAGTGTTCCTTTAATGGCCACCCCATCAGCCAATCAGAGAAGAGAATCCCATTGTTAAGGGAGATAGGCCGACGAGGTGACCTGTTCAATGGAAATAATGACTAGGTGGCACGGAGATGGAGTTGCCTCCGCCTAGCCATTATTTCCATCGAACAGGTCACCTCGAAGGCCGTTATTCTGCTTATCTCAGGTTTGTATTCATCACCTTTATATTTAGACTATAGTTTTATTCCACCGTTGCCACTTGTGTAGTGTTAATTTCCATTACAATGTAAACGTTTACATTGCTAAAACTGTCATAGAGAGAGAGAGAGAGAGTGAAAAGAAAAAGATGTGTATTGAGAATATGAAGCATCTATATGTATTGAGAATATGAAAGCAACACACAGATTTTTTAAAGTTGCAGAGCAATGTTAACAAGAACTTAAGAGGCCATACATGCACATACATGTACATGCGTGTGTGTGTGTGTGTGTGTGTGTGCGTGCATGCGTGTGAGTAAGTGATTTGTCAAAGAAAAAAGAGATTTCACAAAGTTGTGTACGGAGTATTGGCCTGGAGCCAATTCTGAAAGCACACCGTGCCAAGAAGCTATATAGCCTACTACGGTAGGTTCCACACACACTGCCAAGAAACAGAGTTCTCACATGTCTTGTGAAAGAGTTAAAGGAGGGGAAAAAGAAAATCACTTCACACTTCACAACCCCCGGCTCCAAACCACCACACAACCCACCCCCAGGAGCCTATGAGTCATCAAAGTCCGTTAACAGCTCCTCTGAGAAACACACACACACACACACACACACACACACAGAGTGAGTTGGGTTGGGTCAGAACACTCTGTACCGTTGCGCATCACACTGATGTTGACACCGGTAGCAGCAATAGGTGGCATAAGAGAGAATCCTCCGCATTCAAAAATTTGCTAGCACACATGCACACACACACACACACACACACACGCACACACACACACACACACACACACACACACACACACACGCATACACACAAAGCAAATCTACACTGATTAAAACATTCTGTGCTCTTTAACCATAAACCATTGTGTGCTCTTTAGCCATAAACACAAATTGGAATTCAAAATGAATGAATACATTACGTGTAGCATATGTGAGAAAGGATCTACTGGCCTATGGAGGGCAGTAACGAGGCACAGGTGTTTTTATGTCGCACTACTGACTGTCGTTGTTGTGTGTGTGTGTGTGTGTGTGTGTGTGTGTGTGTGTGTGTGAGAGAGAGAGAGAGAGAGAGAGAGAGAGAGAATAGTGAATATCAGTAGCATGTCATTGTGCTGTGTTTACATGTCTCCTCTCTGTCTGGTGTGATGGCATAGGTGGCCAGTGTTATATTGTAGCACCCAAACCACAGCTTTATGCTTCCGTTGCCTGTGTTGCAACACCACACAGGCAACACTGGCCTCACACTTCCTGCTTCACTATGTATGTGTGTGTGTGTGTGTGTGTGTGTGTGTGTGTGTGTGTGTGTGTGTGCGTGTGCGTTTGTGTGCCTGAATATGTGCACACAAGCTTGTGTTCAGTTCAAAAAATGTTGCACAAATGTCTCGTAACCTTCACTTAAACATGCCTCGCAGGTCACTCTCTCTCTCACACACACACACACACACACACACACACACACACACACACACACACACACACACACACACACACAGAGACTCTCACAGACAACGATGGAGGTGCCAAGTTGCTTGTGAAATCTTACACAGGATATTGTACTATGACAAATGTGCAACAACACACCAATCATATGAGTGTGTGTGTGGCCTACTAGGCTTGTATGACTTAGTGCAAGTAAAACCGCAGGTTCAAGTCACATGACCATCCAGCACTTCCACGTTCTGAGCTCCACGGCAGACAGGAAGTGGCGAAGCCTGCAGAGCTGCTGCCGACGCCGAGAAACAATCGGCCAACAGATAGCAGAGAGGACCGATGACAGATTAAAGGTTAAAAGATAGTGATAAGGAGAACGTTGAGCAGCAAGACAAAAGAGGAGAGGAAACGAGGAAGAGGAGGAGGTGGAAAGATGGAGGGAAGTGAGCCGAAGAGTCCTAGCAGAGGAGGTGAGTTGCACAAAAACTGCTAACATCACCAATGAGAGAGAGAGAGAAAGCGCGCGCGTGAGAGAGGTGGGGGCGGGGTAACAGATGAACTGCTTGACTTTGGGAGAGAGATGGGAGGAAAACAGACTGGAGTGGATTGTAAGAGAGGAAGGTGTGGAAAAAAAGAGAGACAGAAAGGGAATAGGGGAGCGTTAGAAAGAGATGGACGCATAGAAATGAAACGTAAAAGGGAAAAAGAACTCAAACATAAAGAGAGAAGGCAGGAAAGAGAGAAAGAGAAAGTACAGACTGCTGTTTTCGCCTGTGTGTGATGATTGTTAGTAAGCCCTCGTTCAGGCCTACCTCAACTCTTGGAATTAATACTACATTGTATTGCACAGTTCATGAGTGTAAACTTTTCATATTCCTGCAACAGATGTCTAAGTATTGGGATATGGCAACATCAGAAAAGTTTACAAGTAAATGCCCATGCAGTTACACTCATAGCTATATTACTGTTCTATAGGCAAATCATCATGTGTCTGCTGTGGATGGACTAAAACAATTATGTCTATAAAAAACTGAGGAACTTAATTTGTTCTGTTAGCTTTGTCCACACAACTCAGTGTAGAACAACTCAATTACAAGTTTGAGTAATTGCTGGCTCAGAAACACTGTCGGTGAGGATGTCATCTCTTGCCTGTCCATTGCTATGTGTCTCATCAGATCAAAGAGTGTCTCTGAAATTTAAGAGGCTTTCCTCCAAACAAAAATGTTTTGGATCGACACTGTCTCCTGTTTGACTTCCATCACTCATAGTGTTTCCCTAAAAATGTCCCCTGTCAGCATGAAGGGCAGATAACATGCACGCTATAGCCAGACTATTGTGTCTGAGTGTTGCTCTTGTGTGAATATGAAAGTGAACTCCTCTGCTTATCTTATCGAGCAGGGATCCAATGTTTTTTTCCTTTCTCTTTGTCTTGTGCTGAGTAAAGACCCATCCTTACCTTTTGAAGTTGTATGACGTCTAGACCTGCATATGTGTGTCAGTGCGTGTGTGTGTGTGTGTGTGTCAGGCTTGTGCAAAATTCAGAATTGAATTGAGAATGACTCCTAAATTCCAATTCAATTCTTGAGTTTGAATTGAATTTGAATTGAGGTCAAAAACAGGATGCAGAATTACAATTCGAATTTGAATTAAGGGAAGTAGAATTGAAATTCAATGAAATTCAAATCAATTCATATATATAATATAAGGGTACGCTGCAAATTATTTGATTCTTATCAAGATAAAAAAATAGATTAGAAGTGTTAGATCATTTATATTGTTTGAAGCGTGAATTTCTTACTTTACGAAAGTGTTCAACTTTACACTATCTTAAATCAAGCACATCTTTTTTTTGTCTCAAATAGGCATGAAATCTTAAAATGACGTAAATACTGTTAAAATTAGATCTTTTACATCTCTCCCTCAAATTCTCATCAAAATAAAGCTTGTTTTAAGATTAAGTGACAAGAAAATTTGACTTAATTTAAGATGACATTTAAGATTTAAGATCTAGACTTGTCACAAGCTGTGGTAATGTGGCGCAACAGGTTACAGCATTAGTACCTTATAATCGTACAACTACCCACGGGGACCCGGTTCGAATCTCACCTGCGGTCATATCCAAATCTCTCCCCAACTCTTTCACTCACCTACCCGCTTCCTATCTATCACCGTTGTTCTATCTGAATAAAGGCAAAAAGTCCAGAAAATATTCTTCCAAAAAAAAGGAATATAATCTGAGGCTGTTTAAATGTAAGTAACCTCATTTTACAACCAGCATTTTATGCTTATATTAAGTATATTTTACTTATTTTGGGGATGTACAAATTATATTTATAAGTAATCTTAAAAACAGCAATTTCAGCTTATGTTAAGTTTCCAAATACCTCTGTAGACATGCTTATTGCTAGATTTTTTTTATTTATCTTAATTCACAAAATCTTGTCAAGTGAAATTATCTTGCTGCATGGACAGAAAATTTCACTTGTTTTGAGTAGCTTTTACCTCAGATTTAGTGTTTTTATCTTGTTTTTAGACACCCTTTTTTGCAGTGTTTAACAATTAAGTTTCACAAAATGTCAGATATGATCTCAACAAACACACAATTTATAATTGAAAACAGTAATCAATTACATTTCCAATGTAATTTTCCCTGAACTGAATGTATGTGAGATTCAACACATTCTTCCTGTTATGTGACATGTGAATTTGTTTTGAATTGCCATGAATTGAATTCCACTTCCTGTCATTCCAATTCCAATTCCAATTCAACTTCCTGTGGGGTGGGGCCAATTCAATTCAAATTCCAACTCATGAATTGAATGGAGGCAAATTCTAAAATTCGGAATTGTGCACAAGCCTGGTGTGTGTGCGTGCTTGTCTGTTCATCTGTCTCTATGCGTTTGATAATAGTAAGAATATGCAGTTGGAAATCTAAATCATTTTGTATGTGAATCTCTGTGCCCGTATCTTCTCTCTACTACCCTTCCTCCACACTTGCTGACACATATGATCACATGATTACTACAGCATCTACACACACACACAGCTCAAGTGATTGCCCATGTGTGTATTATTAGTAGTACCATACTATTACATTTCTCCCTTGGACTTGCTCTTATCTACTTCACTTTCTCTCCACCCACCCAGAGCCGTCCAGCCCGTCTGGACGATCCGCCCTCCCTGAGCTGCGAGTGGTTCTGCTGGGCCGCCGAGGAGCAGGCAAGAGCTCCACGGGCAACACCATTCTGGGCGCCACGAGGGGTTTCGAGGTGGACCGCTGGACCGAAGAGTGCACCAAACAGAGAGGGGACGTGATGGGCCGGCGCGTCCTGGTGGTGGACACCCCCGGCTGGGAGTGGTACTACTCGGCCAACGGCACGCCGGCCTGGGTGACCCGTGAGGCCCTGCGGAGCATGTCCCTGTGCCCGCCCGGCCCGCACGCCTTCCTGCTCGTGCTGCGCTCGCGTGCCTCCGTCACGGGCGACTTCGTGCGGCAGGCCAAGCGCCACCTGGACATGCTGGGCGCCGACGACAGCGCCTGGCAGCGCACCATGCTGGTGGTCACCCGCGGCGACGAGCAGAGCCCCGCCGACTACTCCTCCGGCGTGGAGACGTCGCCGCGTGCCGAGAGGGAGGCCTTTCGAGAGCTCCTGCAGCGGTGCGGTGGCAGGTGCCACGCGTTGGAGAACCGGCGCCGGGTCTCGTCCCCCGGTAACGGCGCTGGCGCCGGGGCCGACGACCGGCAGCAGGTGGCCGAGCTGCTGGTGAAGCTGGAGGAGATGGTGGCGGCGGCCGGCGGCGGTCACCTGGAGGCCAGGGCCGCACCACTGCTGATGGGCCTGGAGGCCGAGGGCCGGCGGAGGGGCAGGGAGAGGAGGAAGAAGCAGCGGCAGATGGAGGCACAGGCCCAGAGGAGCTGCATCAGGGCGGCACTCAGCAGTGAGTAGACCACGCGCCTGTGTGTGTGTGTGTGTGTGTGTGTGTGTGTGTGTGTGTGTGTGCGTGATGTTTGTGATGAATGTGTAGGTTCAAAGAAGCTGCATCAGGGTGGTGCTCAGCAGTGAGTAGACCACACGACTGTGTGTGTGTGTGCATGTGTGCGTGTGTGTGTGTGTGTGTGTGATGTTTGTGATGAATGCGTAGGTTCAAAGAAGCTGCATCAGGGTGGTGCTCAGCAGTGAGTAGACCACACGCCTGTGTGTGTGTGTGCATGTGTGTGTGTGTGTGTGTGTGTGATGTTTGTGATGAATGCGTAGGTTCAAAGAAGCTGCATCAGGGTGGTGCTCAGCAATGAGTAGACCACACGCCTGTGTGTGTGTGTGTGCATGTGCGTGCATGTGTGTGTGTGTGTGTGTGATGTTTGTGATGAATGCGTAGGTTCAAAGAAGCTGCATCAGGGTGGTGCTCAGCAGTGAGTAGACCACACGCCTGTGTGTGTGTGTGCATGTGCGTGCATGTGTGTGTGTGTGTGTGTGATGTTTGTGATGAATGCGTAGGTTCAAAGAAGCTGCATCAGGGTGGTGCTCAGCAGTGAGTAGACCACACGCCTGTGTGTGTGTGTGCATGTGTGGGTTTGGGTGTTTGTGCTTGTGCATCTGTGAGCGTGTGTGTGTGTGTGTGTGTGTCACAGAGGACCAGTATCAGGGCTGCTGTTTGCATGTGTGTGTGTGTCTGTGTGTACTTATGTACATACTTATGTGTTCAGTCTGAGAGGTGTTTCTAGCCTACAGTACTGTATGTCTAAACCTTAAACACTTGTTAAACATTGCTTGTACATGACCAGCTGAACAGCAAACTGCATGTTAGGAGTGATGAGCAGCACTGTTTAACTGGCCAGGCCAGGCAGGAGGTTTAATCATCGGTGAAAGTGGAAACATTTAAACATCTGGGCAGTTGATGTGAGTTTGCCTAAAGATGGAAAATGCAGAAGAACTCAATCAGGCATTTTTACCAGGCCTTGTTGTGTATGACAAAGCCAGTCTCGTGGAGTACGTAGAGTAGTTTCTCTTCGGTGAAGTGTCCCTTTACTTCTATACTCAGATATAGTCATATTGACTTAAATCAGCATTTGAATAATATTTTTAAATCTGTTTTTGAAACCACCTATGTTCTATGTGTAACTTCTCCGGCTATTGTGTAACTAAGGCCCCCCTATCCCCTTCTTCATCCATACAGTTGACCAGCCCCCATCTGAGGACCAGGAGGACCGGCAGCTGTTCCCCAGGGGAGGCCGACGTCTCCCCGAACTCCGACTGCTCCTGCTGGGGGAGCGAGAGACGGGAAAGACCTCCGCTGCCAACACGCTCCTGGGCCAGCCACTCTTCCAGGCAGGCTCAGCCACGGAGGAGAGTGGCAGGGGCCAAGCTGAGGTTGCAGGCCGCAAGTTGACCGTGGTGGACACTCCCGGCTGGGAGGGCGGACCTGAGGGGGGCACTCCGGAGAGGGTGAAGCGTGAGATCATCGCCGGGGTGGCGCTGTGCCCGCCAGGGCCCCACGCGGTGCTGGTGACGCTGCGGGTGGATGTGGTGGTGGGGGCAGCGGAGGTGTCGTGCCTGGAGGAGCAGATGGCGGCGCTGGGGGAGGGCGTGTGGCGGCACGCCGTGCTCCTCTTCACTCACGGTGACAAGCTGCGCCCCGGTGTGACGGCCGAGCAGCACATCAACAGCGGGGGCCTGCACCTGCGGCAGCTGGTAGAGCGCTGCGGTGACCGTTACCATGTTCTTAGCAATGATGCGCCCGCCTCGACAACAGCAACGGTGCGACCATCAAAGCAGGTGGCGGACTTGTTGGACAAGGTGGAGAAAATGGTGGCGGGCAATCGGTGCGAGGCCTTTTCGCCACTCGTGCATGACATCCAGCAGCTGGGCCGTGCCAAGAACGAACGCTACCACCTGAGGTTGCGGGACCTGACTGACCGTCTGCATCGTCAGGAGAAGGAGCTCAAGAGGCTCCGAGATGGGGAGGTCAAGAGCCTCCGCTGGAGCATCCTCCGGAAGAGGGAGAAGGGGAAGTACAGCCCGAGAGGAGGGGGAGAAGAGGAGTCTGGGAGGGAGACCACCCCTGAAAAGGGAGGTGAGGACCAGAGAAGCTTGATCAGTGAGCTGGAGGACAGGATGACATGGCTGACAGAGGACAAGGAGAGAGAGATCCAGGACCTGACACTGGAGAACGACCGGCTGGTCGCTGATCGAGAGCGTGTCTTCCGGGAGAAGCAGGAGGCAGTCATGGAGGCGGAGGACAAGAGTCGGGAGGTGGATGAGCTAACGGAAAAGTTAGAGGAGCAGCAGGTGAAGACCATGGAGCTGGAGCAACAGAACCTGACCCTGCAGCAACAGAAGCAACACATGGAGTGCACATGGAAGAGAGAGAAAGAGGAATGGGCGGCTAAGCTGGAGCAGGCACAGAGAGAGGCGGACGACTTAAAGCTCAAGTGTGATGAGGACGTCTCACAGGTGAAGATGGAGATGGAGAAGAGATTAAAGGACAAAGAGAATGAGATGAAGAGGCAGCTGCAAGAAAAAGAGAAGAAAATGGAAGAGATTGAACAGCAGAATACAAAGAAGGAGACAGAGAGAGTGTCAAAGCAGAAGGAGCTGGATGCAAAACGAGAAGAAGAAATGACCAGACTGAAACACAGTATTCAGGAGAAGATCACAGAGCTCGCAAGGCTTGAACAACTGAATCAGAGCAAAGAAAAGGAGATTGAGGGAGAGAGAAAGAGAAACACGGAGAGTCTGAAAAGACAAAAAGACATGGAAAATGCACTCCGTGAGAAAGAAGAGGAGATCTCTGGGCTGCACCGCTTGCACAAGGAGCAGAGCACGAAAAGAGAAGCAGAAATGAAGAGAAAGGTTGATGAAAGAGACGGGCAGATCATTCTTTTGAAACGACTAATCCAAGAGAAAGAAAAAGACGCAGACCAGCTGCAGAAAACAGTCAAACAAATCCAGAGAGAGTTGAGTGATGCCAAGATCGAGTTCCAGAGAAAAGAATCCGAGAACGGTCTTCTCATCAAGAACATGGAAGAGGATCACAGAGCAAGGGAAGAGGCCCTGAAGGCAGAGATTGAGAGAACAAATAAGCAAAAGGAGAAGATGAAATCCCAGCACGAGCAGGAAACTAAACGTGCAGAGGCAGAAAAGGCGCTAGCCTTGGAGACAAAAGACAACACCATCAAACACCTGGACGAGGAGAAGCGAGAGGTGGAGAAACACCTGATGGAGGTGCGGCAACAGCTCAAGGAGAGCCAAAAGCGGCTGGAGGATCTGCAAGAGAGGAGGCAGGAGATGGAGGGAGAGCTCCAGCAACTCCAGCAGAAGAGCGAGGACCTCCAGAGGGACCTCCAGACCCAGAGGGCCAACCATGAGAGGAGGCAGGTCGAGCTGGAGGACCTGCTGCAGCAGAGCCGAGAGACTGTGCGAGAGAAGGAGGCCCAGAACATGGAGGCGGCGCAGGAGCACCGGCGTGAGGCAGCGGAGCTGCGGCTGACTATCGAGACACAGCGCAGAGATGCAGAGAAGATGCGAGAGAAGATCGAGGGACAGGAGAGCCAGATGAAGGAGATGAAGGGATACTACGAACAGAAGCTAGCCGAGGAGCAGGCTGAGCAGCAGGTGAAAAAAACAGAGAGAGAGAAGGACCTGGACAAAAGGGAGGCAGAGCTCAAGATGTCCGAACTTCAGGTCACAAATAAGATGAAGGAGCAGCAGAATGACAAAGAAGAGCTCAACAGACGGGAAGTGGAGCTGACGGAACAAGAAAATAACCTAAGAAAGAGAGAGGAAGACCTGGAGAAACGGGAGTGTGAGCTTGGACAACAGAAGCAAAACATGGAGCATCTTCAAGAAAATTATCAACTGAAAACCGAAGGCCTGAGGGGAAAAGAGGATGAGATAAAAGAGAAAGAATCTCAACTACAAAAGCAAGAGGAAGAAATAAAACACCTAGAACAAAAAATTAGTGGACGGGAACTCAGTGTTGAAGGCAAAGAGAGTCAGCTTGAAAAGAAAAGTGAGGAACTCAGCCTTAGAGAGAAAGACACGGAGAA
Organism: Sardina pilchardus; assembly: GCF_963854185.1. Lineage (NCBI taxonomy): Eukaryota > Metazoa > Chordata > Actinopteri > Clupeiformes > Clupeidae > Sardina > Sardina pilchardus. The sequence goes on from NC_085009.1 coordinate 3,321,306, forward strand.
CTTCCAACATACACTTAAGAAAATGGAGAGTGACCTGACAGAGAAAGACCAAGCGCTGAAGGTTAAAGCCCAGGAACTGGAAAAGAGAGGGAATGAACTTGAAGCCGCAGAGGATACCTTGGAAAAAGGTAATCAAGACCTAAAATCCACATCAGAGCAGACACATCGAGACTTGGAGAGAGTTCGACAGGAATTAGAGAGAAAAAGAGAAGAAACAGACAAACGGGAGGAAGAACTAAGAAAGACAGATGAGGTGCTAACGAATGAGAAGCAAGAGATTGAGAACAGTAAACGTGAACTGATCTCTGCCAAAGAGGAGATAGAGATGAGTAGAACTGAATTTCTAACACGTGAAGAGGAGTTCAAGGAGGAATGCCTCAAGAGGGAAGGGAATCTGGAGAGAAGGGAGAATGAACTGGGCAAAAAAGAGCAAACCATTAAACAGCTGGAAGAAAAATGCGAAAGCATTTCCCAGGAACTTGATGATAAGCATCAGGACCTTACTGAGAAAGGAAAGAGACTACAGGAAAAATCACAACAGCTCTTAAGCCAGGAACAACGACTAAGTTGTGCAGAACAAGACCTTTCGGATAAAGAAAAACAACTGGAAAATAAACTTCATGAATCAAACATGAAAGAAGAGGATGTGGAAAAACAAGCTTTTATTCTGGAGAAAAAAGAAGCTGAACTTCAAGAGAAAGAACTCTACTTCAGAAATCAAGCGGATGAACTGGAGAACCAGAGGCTAAGCATTGATAAAAAGGAAAGTGAACTTCAGAAAAGGGAACAAGAGCTCCAAGAAAGGGAACAGTCACTGGTGAGTAGGGAGAAGGAAATACAAGGATGTCAAGTTACACTGGAAAAGAGCTTACAAGAGCTGGAGAGCAAAAAAGAAGACATGGTGAGACAGGAGGGTCTCCGTGAGCACGAGCTTAGCAACAAAGAATATGAACTAGAACAAAGAACCAATGATCTAGAAAATAGAGAACAGGAACTCATTACAATTGAAGAAGCTCTTAAAGGTAAGATGCAGGAGGTAAATGCAATGGCTAAGAGACTGGAGGAGGACGGACAAGAGCTAACAGACATCATTCAAAAAGAGGAGGATCTCGAGAAGAGACTTGCTGACCTCGAAAACAAAAAGACTGGCGTACGGGAACAGCATCTACTGAAGAAAGAGGAAGATTTTGAGAAAAGAGAAAGTGAGGTGCAGAAACAGGAACTGGCACTGGTTTGCCAGGAGCAAAATCAGGCCAACAGGTCACAAGACCTTGAAAGACAACGGCAAAACCTCGAGGAAAGGGGGCGGAAGATGACGGAAAAAGAATTAGAACTACAAGAACTAGAAAAACAACTGAGCAGCAGAGAAGACCTCATCAGCATTAAAGAGAATGAAGTGGAAAAATATCAACATCTGGTCAAGAAGGAAGAAGTTCATAGACAAGGGCAGCTCAAACAGAAAAATGATCTTGATGCAGGAACTGAAAGTATGAATGAATCACAGGAAAATGTTCTGGGGGTCAGACAGCAGGTGGAGAAGAAACAAATTGAGATTGACAGCAGAGAAAAGAACTTAAGAGACCAGGAGCAGGACATGAAAAAGAAGGTTCTGGAGTTAGAGCAGTGGGAGAAATACCTGTACAACACAGAGCTCAGGCTAGTGAGTAAGTCTAAGGCCATGGGGGGCAGAGGATGGAGCAGGAATGCAGCAGAGCTAGAGAGGACAGAGCAAGAGCTGAGCCACACAGAAAAAACTCTGGAAGATGTACTGAATGAGTGGAGAGAGAGAAAAGAGAATGGAGGACTGAAGGAGAAGGACAGTGATGAGGAGGACGAGGAAGAGGAGAATATCAATCAAATGAATGGCACAGAGATGGAGAGAAGAGAAAATGAGCTCATCCACAAACTCACAGACATGAAAAATCGACTAGAGGAGCTCATCTCGGGCCACGGAGGAGAGATGGATGCCTGTAATGACTCAAGTGAGGAGACACAGCTGGGCACAGAGAGACGATCGGAGGCTAGTCATGTGAGGCAGGCACAGGCCAACAGGACCAAGAGTCATCCTGGAGCCAGACTGGGAGTCACAGTAAGCGCAAACAGCGAGGGAGAGGATGAGAGCGACAGTGACTATGACAATGAAGACTACCACCAGTCTCACAGCTCTCTCAACATCACACCGGATCTTGTGCCCAGGGTCCCAGAACTGAGGTTGGTGCTCCTAGGAGAGGCCTGGTCTTCACGGCACCCAGCTCGCCATATATTCCTGGGCCAGGACTTGGACAACACCAGGGCGCCCTGGAAGGGGCAGGTGGCCGGCAGGAAGGTCAGCCTTGTGGAACCTTCCGGTCTCAAGTGGCGCTCCTGCAGGATCCCAACGGCAGCACAGCACCGGGACGTCCTGCAGAGCATCTCCCAGTCTCAGCCCGGGCCCCACGCGTTCCTCCTCATCATACCGGCCTACCTGTCCGTCACACGGGCCTACCGGCACGCAGTGCAGGCCACGGTGGCAGCACTCGGGGATGAGGCCTGGAGGCACAGCCTGGTGGTGCTCACCTGGGGGGAGGCCCTGGGAGAGAGCCCCCAGCAGCACCTCCTCAGGAACGGGGACCTCCAGTGGCTAGTGGGGAGGTGTGGGGGCAGGTACCATGTTCTGGGCCATGGTAAGCACAGAGACAAGCAGGTGGCAGAGCTGCTGGAGAAGATTGAGAGAATGGTGGCGAGGAATGGATACATGCAGCAGAGCGACTAGAGAGGAAGAGATCAGATGTGTGTGTGTGTGTGTGTGTGTGTGTGTGTGTGTGTGTGTGTGTGTGTGTGTGTGTGTACGTGTGTGTGTACGTGTGTGAGACTGTGTTTGTGATTGTGACTGATAAGGTATTGATAATGCTGTATCAAGGAACTAATTACTTTTGTGCTTTCTATAAAATAGACAAAATAAAATATAAATATAAAAATATACACAAACAATGCAGTGGTGTCATAATGTATTCAAATAACTCATGAAATACGTCTCCATGTTCACATTCATATGCATGCATACATATGCATTCACAAATACATTTCATGTAAGAGTACATAGAAATACCCCCAACAATATCCAGTGAGGTAGCATGTGTGTGTGTGTGTGTGTGTGTGTGTGTGTGTGTGTGTGTGTGGTAGCCTATTCAATATTGTGTGTATTGTGTGAAATAGGGTGTACCATGTAGGCTACCATCACAAATATGTAGCCTACTCCCAAAGTCAAAGTAATTTTTCATTAAATGTATGCCCATGGCCAAAATAGCAATAGAAAGAACACTTACAGTCACACTTACTCCCTTGTTCTTACTTTTGACCTTGAATCTCTGTTCATGGCCAGTTGTTATTGTTAATTAAAATCAATGTAACAAGTAGGCTACAGCCTATTTCACAGTTTTTTTCATCTGGGCCTTTAGCCCAAAGGTTTCTTTAAAGCAACACTAAAGCACTTTTCCTCTTTTGCACGCACGCACGCTATTTGTTTATCCACCATATGTTGCATGTTTTCATCAAACCACAGGTACGCTACCCGAACTGGTAAAGTTACATAGTGCAGTTATAGCCGATAGAGGGCAGCAAAGTGAATGCAGAAGTGCTGTTAACCTTGTTATGAGTTGATGAACCGCCGAAATGATTTTGGAAACATTATATTAAGGTACGAAAAACTCTTTAATGTTGCTTCAAGGTTCTAGGGCCTTTAGCCCAGTCTATTGTTAGGCCTACAAGTAGGCTATCACACTGGTCTGGTTCATGTTGTTTTAATGGTTTTTCAGTATTCCCTTTGTGTATTAGAAAAAAGTGGCCTATAGGCCTATAGGTTATTGCTTGAAAGAATGATTAAATTAATATAGTTTTTGAACCAACACATCCTAAAGTCTTGATGTTGTTTTTCACCGCACAAATGTCATATGTTGGAAAATTAGAGTTCCTGCACTTATTTTTTCCCACTTCAAGGCAAGGCATGTATGCCTAAATGACTTTTTACTTGGTAGGTTAAAACACAAATCGCCAATAAATGCACATGGCATTTCCCAGATTCGTCACAGGAGGGCAGCCTTGTATCATAATTGTTGTGTGCCTTCAATACATGGCCTTTTTCTATTTAGTACAGGACCTGAGAGAGATTTGTATGCGCTTCATTTAGCAGAGAATATCTCAACTGTTCTAGACTAATATGACCCCATTGAACAACGTGGGATGTGTGCCAAAATCTCTATCCGGGACGAAAGTCCTGAAAATGACCACAATAGGTGACACTATAGATAACACTATTATTACACTAGAGGTGAATGGGACTTTTTTTCCCCTTTATAGATATCCTCATAAACTTCTACCAGATTAATGTTCATATTAAGAGAAATACTTTTTGTATTACACTTTGTCTAACTTGTTTTCTAAAATATGCAAATGAGGCAATATCTGATTAAATGCGCGTACATACTGTACACTCTTGAAGCAACAGCTTTTCTGAGGTGATCGCAATGTTTATCTGACCATGTAGTGTAAGAATTCTGGTTTGATATTTGGTGGTCTAACAGCAAAGCTGAAGAGTTTCGATACGCATAAGCGTTTATTCAATACAGCCAATCAAAATTGACTGTGAAGCCGGCAAACAGGAAGTGAGCTCATATCTCACCAACGCTTTGATATATGAAGTCCAAACATTGGTAAGGGGACTCGTTAACTGATTGTGATGACGCACTAGGAAATTGGCATCGTTTGGACTCTATAGGGGGCGCTGTGATACAGGAAGTAAGCTCGTATCTCAGCAACGCTTTGATGTACGAAGTTCAAACTTGGTATGTGGACTTGATACCTGATAGTGAGGACGTGCTAGGAAATTGGAATTATTTGGCATCCATAGGGCGGGCTGCGATACAGGAAGTGAGCTCATATCTCAGCAACACTTTGATATACGACGGCCAAACTTGGCACAGGAACATGGTATCTGGTTGTGAGGACGCACAATGTATCTCTGCAACGTTTTGTTGTACGAAGGCCAAACTTGACACGGGACATGGGGTGCCTCTCATTTGGTCTTTTATACAGCCTCCCTTCCTTCCTTGATCCTCGTCCTCACAGATCTAGATAAAGAATGATGAGGTGGCAACAATGGGATAGTCTATCCAGTGTTAGTTATAGATCAGTGGGAACAAGCCTGGAGGACTGAGGAGAGAGTTTGAGAGCCGCCCATGGTATCTGTTTAAGAGGACGCACTAGGAAATTGGCATCATTTGGCATCCGTAGGAGGCGTTGTGATACAGGAAGTGAGCTCATATCTCAGCAACGCTTTGATGTATGAAGGCCAAACTTGTTACAGGGAATTGGCACCTGATTGTGCGGACATGCAAGGTTTGTGGCATCATTTGACCTCTAGGGGTGCTGTAATGAAGGAAGTAAGCCAATATTTCAACCATTCTTTATGCAATTGCCGTGAAAATTGCTGTGAGTGCTTGCTCATGCCATGGCAATGCCATTTCTGCGATTTTACTGCTAGACCCCCACATTGCAAGTATGTTGCAAGGTCAAACTTTCAACTTTTTCTCAACAGAGTCCAGATATGGGGGATGATGATAAGAACTCATTCGGTGATAGAATTTTTGCATCTATTTCCTATTTTGCATTTGCAGTACTTGCAGCAATGGATACCAGTTACCTGATAGGGACAGCCATTCTTGTGTGCACACTTGCCACACGAGCAGAGATCTGGCAAACCTTCAGGCTTTGATATATTATATAATAAACTGCCCTTTCTCACAAAACCATAAGCATTCTGCATTTAAGACCAAGGTGGTGCATTTAAGACCAAGGTGGTGTATTGTTTTAAGTATGAAAATACTTACCTAGTGCTCTCTCATAAGATAATTTTGACTTAATTTAAGACGAGTTAGACTTATTTTTAAGTCTAAGACAAATATACTTACTGTACTGGCAGATAATTGTGCTTGTTTAACGACAAATTTACTTATTGCACTGGGAGATAATTTAGCTTGTTTTCAGGGAGAATTGATTAGTTTGATTTCATTAGACAAGCAGCTTTTTGCAGTATTGTATTTGTAATTCCACACAGCACAACACAGGACATCCTCCTCACACACACATCCACACTGAACATCTACAGAAACACAATTAAAAATATCAAACCAGAATTCTTACAATACATGTTCATTGTAAACATTGTGATCACCTCAGAAAAGCTGTTGCTTCAAGAGTGTATCTACGCATATTTAATGAGATATTGCCTCATTGGCACATTTAATTATTAGAAATGTATGAGGATATCTATAAAGGGAAAAAAAAGTCCCACCAAGTAATGCCAATTTCCTAGAATGTCCTCACAATCAGGTACCAAGTCCACATACCAAGTTTGAACTTCGTACATCAAAGCGTTGGTGAGATATGAGCTCACTTCCTGTTTGGCGGTTTCGCAGTCAATTTTGATTGGCTATATTGAGTGAACGCTTATGCATATTGAAACTCTGCAGTGTTGCTGTTAGACCCCCAAATATCAAACCAGAATTCTTACATTACATGGTCAGATAAACATTGAGATCACCTCAGAAAAGCTGTTGTGCTGTCAAGAGCGTATGTACGCATATTTAATGAGATATTGCCTCATTTGCATATTTTAAAAAACAAGTTAGACAAAGTGTAATACAAAAAGTGTTTCTCTTAATATGAACATTAATCTGGTAGAAGTTTATGAGGATATCTATAAAGGGGGAAAAAAGTCCCATTCACCTCTAGTGTAATAATAGTGTGATATAGTGTCACCTATTGTGGTCATTTTCAGGACTTTCGTCCCGGATAGAGATTTTGGCACACATCCCATGTTGTTCAGAGGGGTCATATTAGTTAAGAACAGTTGAGATATTCTCCGCTAAATGAAGCGCATACAAATCTCTCTCAGGTCCTAGACTAATTAGTTTCAACGGACACTCAACCTTACCCTTACCCTAATGTGCCATAGCTAATAATAACATATGGTTAGCAAATGCGTCCTAAATTTGTTTAGTGTGTCGCTAACGTATACTAAATAGAGACTAGCCTAATTAGTTGACTACACAAAGTAGCCTACTTCCATCATGAAGGAAATGTTTGGACATAACGGGGCAATTGCTCTGTCGCTAGTTTGGAGTTTAACACGATTTTAAACTGGAGTTTGAGTTGGAGTTTAAAACCGTGTTAAACTCCAAACTAGCGACAGAGCAATTGCCCCAATATGACCTTGGCCGTATCGTAAAGGCTGAATCATCTGAACCATGCCAACCTGCAGTTTAGTGTCAAGTTCAGTGGCCGGTGACCACGGTCTCCTTCCGCACGGCTTAAAATGTATCATGAACTGCACAAGTGCTTGAAGTAGAAGCAGTATCAATTTTTGGGACAGAGAAGGCTGTCGTTAGACAGGTACAAATGTTCTAGAATAGCCTACCACCCCGTTAATGGCAGCCAGAAACATAGGCGAGGACAGTCCACCATTATCCCCGGGGGTGCGCTTCTCTCCCCTGGGGTCCAATCTGTCTCTGACAGGTAAATGATGATTTTAGAAGCGGGAGGTCTGTTACGTTTTCAAGACAGACCAATTTTCAACGGAGGGAAAACATGGCAAAATAGAGCCTTCTTTCACGACTGGCGGGCGGATACGCCGAACTGGCTATAGCCAAAACACTCACGTGCAATCAGTGGTAATTGCCAAGTGTCGCTGTCGCGTGCTGGCACTTCACCACCCGGCCATTCACGCACGGGGAGCTGTCACGGCGCGAGGAGCGACATTGGCGGGGGGCGCGCGCTCAAGGCGTTTCATTTTCAGGCGGACATTTGTCCTCACGCGGCAGGGGGGCTATTTCAGCGTCATTAAATAAACGTAACATTTTTTATCTACGATTCCATCAAAGAGGGTGAAGCGTTTTCTCAAAGAGCGCATGGGTAGGTTTTGGCCAAACATATAATTGTGGTTGATAACATGCAATCAATTCGCAAATTGACTTTTGATTGCTGTTGTGGGCACGAAATTAGTCCTCAAAGTTAATATCTCATGGCAAATGTTCTGGTGCTCAACTTTTCTTCCAAATGTAATGAACATAAGCGCTGCAGTAAAACCGTAGGGTTTGGATACAAATAAACTTTTGAAAACTTCTTTAAATACTTGAAAACTGGTTAATAATAGGTTGACATAAGCCATATCAATGATGGATTAAAAAGCATTTTTAGTTTATTTAAAAGAGAACAGGCCTTTTTCCACTATAAACACTGGTCTTCTTTATTTGTTTTTTTTTTGGTGAATTTTGCCATTTGTAGGCCTATCAAAACAGTGTTCAGTAAAATAGTAATTTTTCCATCTACATAATTTGTTGATTGAGAGAACATAATCGGAACAGAATTTTGATTATTCATTTTTACACAGCGGTATTTCCCCTGCGACTAATGGAGCAGCTAAATGTACACACCTTTAGATGATGCTCACTGTCCAACAGCGGGTGAGTTTGCTGTATGTGGACTATGTGTATGCTCGCAAACACCTATATCCAGTGATTCTGTTTCACACAGACTGAGACAAAGACAGAGAGAGAGAGAGAGAGAGAGAGAGAGTGCAGAAGAAATAAATATAGAGAGGTACAGTAGACAGACAGAAGCTAAACCCAACCCAGGCTCGCTCTTTCCTTTAAAACGCCACCTCTTGATTGCTCCCCCAGTTATTTTTCTCTCACATTTTTTTTTATGGGTCCTTGGGTCATGTGGTTGAGCAGACAGGGGACAGAGGGGGTGTTTGGTGAGCTGTGCTCGATGCTAAAGGTCACTCTCCTCTCACTCTGGGTAGACAGATGAAACCTGATGGGCCATAAGGACAATATGTGGCATGATCGGGAAGCTGGCTCACGCAAAGAGATGCAGTCTCTGCACAGCATACATAACAACACACATACGCACACACATGCACGCACACACACACACACACACACACACACACACACACACACACACAGAGATAGAGCAGATCTACACAGCTAAAATATTGACTCACACTGGCACACATATGAAGGTGTGATGCTGTATCTGACATGGTATTGTCACACACCTTTTACTGCAACAGGGACATCATCACTCTCTTCACTCTCACTCAGATTTTGATATACTGTATGAAGAAGAAACATAGTGTGTTTGGTTGCACTGTCATATGGGTGATGTTGGAGGCACACTGCCATCAGTATACTACCTCTACAACCTCCCGAAATGGAACCATTTGAATATGTACCACATTCATTTAAAAACGTCAGCTTTCGGTTATAGTGGTGACACTGAATCTCAAACATCTGATATCAATGATGTAGAAACCCATGTTCCCTCGCTGATTGGACCTTGTAGTCTGATGTTTCTTGACTCTTCATGACTCACCAGTGAATGCAACATGGAGACGGAAATACAAACCCTACTGGCCTTGCTGTCTTTGGTAACATCTGGAATGCAGTTCAATTCTGCATTTTACAATATAGACAATTGTGTGAATGGTCTTGCGATTTGTGTGGATGGTCATGTGATCTGTGTTTCAGGTGTCCCCCCATACTGTCTATAGAAGTCCTGTGTGGACAAGATTTGAAAATTGCAAACGTGTGAGCGGATAGTGTATTTAAAACAATAATGTTTAAAACAAAAATGGAGCAGTAAGGAAATAACAAAAACGTAAATGTTTTGACCTCCCTGCTCAGGAGGGCCAAAGTCATGAATGAGGGTGGGTAGGTCGCCCGACTCTGTAAATTACACCGTGCCATTCGGATATTGGCGCTACTAGACATGTTGTATTCAAGTCCGTGAGGTAAATGTTACATTCCAGTATGCCATAACATTTTGAAGGGGTCACTGTTTTTGCCAGGGGCTGGGGGAATGGCTCGGTTTTCTGGAGTTTGTTCTTACACCTCTGCGCAATGAGGTGAATTCAACAGGGAGCCCGGTGCTCTCTCAAATGCCAGTGTGCCCTTAACCTTTGTCTCTGATCATGACGCGCTGTGGCTCTTCTGACCCACACAGACATGAACCAATCTAAGATGGTGCTCTGTCCAGAAAACATCCACTAAACATGAAGAGGGAGAGAAAAGAACAGTCATTCGATTTTGGAGAAATATTATTGAGGACACTGAACACTGATAAATCCATGATTAGTAATAGGCATTTGGCAGGGTTTATAATGCTATGAAGTGTTGAGAACTACAGGCCCATGTGTATACATGGCTTTGACTAGAGCAGCACAGTGCCAGAAATACAAGGCAATATTTTTTTATAGAGCCTTATGATATAGTGTTTTGTCTTGTCTGCCTACAAACATTAAGGATTCTTTCAATGCTTGAATGCAAAGACAGCTTCTAGCATGAAAATCCTCAATGGTTCTGCTATTAGGACAATTCATAGACAGAATTCAACATGAACGCATAAAGGAAGGTAGCTTAATGATAAGAGCAGCTCGATACATAAATAGACGAGGATGTCTCTCTGGGCGTCGCCTGGTCTTCCCCACCCCCTATCACGAGCGTTCGTTCTTGATCTCGTCTCTTCCGTCTGAGCGCGCTCTGTGGGCCCCAGCCAGACACTGGAATGTAGCTAATGAGTCACGCCCCCGAGGGTCTTCAGCTATCTTATTGGCCCTCGAGGGGGTAAGGGGGAGGGGCAGGGCAAGCGAAAGCGAAAGCTCCAGCTTCTATGTGAGAAAATTACAGTTAGAATAACCCCAAGGTCAGTGGTCCTGTGGCCACACAGTTGCATGTCCTAATCTTACTCCATCTTTTCATATTTTTCACACAAGTAGTATAAAGTATTATCTATCTGTCTACCTATCTATCTATCTATCTATCTATCTATCTATCTATCTATCTACCTATCTATCTATCTATCTACGTATCTGTCTATCTATCTGCCTATCTGTCTTGACCAGTCTTAATTGTGTAGAAAAGGGAACAAAAACGAATGAGAGGGTTGTAGTTGAACTGGTACCCTACAAGTTAATCGCGCTCGACCATGGTACGATGGACGTGTCTTTATACATTTTAGAATCGATTTGAGTAATGATGACATATTCTTCAAAAGAAACAATTTTTGGATGTTCTCATGAGAAAGTATTTTGATCAAAAACGTTGATTGAACATTTCTAATTTCCAGTGAAGTTAAGGCATTTCAGAGGAATGCTTGTGTTTGCAGACATTTCAAGATATGTCTGTAATATTTAGTCAGGTAGTGAGTCTGAGGCACTCGAAAAGGTATTTTTTATAAAAAGCCTTTATTAGATTTGGCTATCCATTAAAAAATATGGCAACATGTTTCGGCCACAAATGGCCTTCCTCAGGGCAAGTTTAAAAATGGCTGTCCGTAGTTTTTTATAAAAAAAATACCTTTTCGAGTGCCTCAGACTCACTACCTGACTATACATTTTTGGATCTCCAAACTGATGAGCAACGGAGGTATACTTTTTGATTTTCTACACCCAAGCAGCACTCCTGGATTACGAGTTTGTGTGTCTTTAATATTGTTCCCTGGGATGAACAACACCTGTAAGGCCATTAATAGTGTGAATGATCACTGCACACTGGTGTATTAACTGATCATTTTATTTCATTGGCATGATTGACGCGTTTCACTGTTGCTTCTCCAAGTTCACTCTGTCAACTATAAGGCATGGATCATGCAAGTCTTTTGGGGAGCCCTGCATGATGTACTTACTACATTTAAACTGTAGAGGGCACCATACTGAAGCAGAAATTAAGCTGAAACAGTTGAAGTGATGGTTTTAGGTTCTCGGCGTATATGTGAGTCCACATCTATCAGCTGTAGGGGATCAAATGTGCAATGTTATATCACAAACAAATCCTGTTACTGTAATGTTTTGTAAACCTTTGGGGAATGTTCTATTGTCACTTTTCATCAGAAAATAAAAAAATATTCAAAGTGTGTCTCTTACATCCAGCATCCATCAAGTGTTAAAGCTAATTTAGGGGGAGCTCGCCTTCCCTTCCTCTCCTCTCCTCTCCTCTGCTCTGCTCTCCTCTCTCCTTCCACTCTCTGTGTCCCTTTCTGGAGGTCATGGCAAGGTTGAGTAAAAAAGAGGGGAGACGCACAGTCACAGATCGCCTGCTGGACTCTGAAACAGATCTGGAATGGATCAGGCCCAAGCCAAGCTGAATCCTTCCATGTTGGACTTTATATAACACAAGGAGTCATCGAGAGACACGTCAGGGTCAAGGTGACGCTTCCTCTGAAGTGACGTCATTCCGTCGCCGCCCTAAGTTACTGATGTCAGTTCTACCTCCTCGCTTCATTTTTACAGTCACTATCCCTTCATGCTTCTGTTCCATTGTGAATATACATTTCTCTCTCTCTCTATCTCTCTCTCTCTCTCACACACAAACAGAGAGAGGGAGACTTTCAGATCCATCTGCTAAGCCTCATTATTATGTTTTACCATGTGATTGATTTAGTCTTAATCATCCCTCACCATCTCCCTTACTCTCTCTCTCTCTCTCTCTCTGTCTCTCTCTCTCTCTCTCACACACACACACACACACACCTTCCGTCTGTCACTTTCTCCAGCCCCAGTCATCCACTCCCTGTCTGCCCATTAGCTGAGCATGGCAGAATCCATCTCCTCATTTTAGAGGATCGATGGTTGGTGTGAGCGATCGCATTCCCCTAATTAATCAAAAGGGATCATCTAGCACGTGTCCCCTCTAGCGCCAGCACCGGGGTCAAGAGTTCACCGCACGCTGTTGCCCTCTGCAGGAGACAGGGGGAAGTGACGTCTGGCTGTTTAATGTATAGACTAGGCACAGACACCCAAGGAGTAACATGCACTATGTTTGTGCATGGATGTGTCTTTCATACTCACGCGACATGTTTACATGTTTTGGGTGCTGTGTGGGTGTGGGTGTGTGTGTGGGGGGGGGGGGGGGGGGGTGCAATCACCACCGTCCTGGAATAGCCCTCATGCAACCCAAATGCTCCATCTGATATCTTACATAAGACATTATAGAGCTTCAAGGATTGAAAAAAACACACACACACATTCATATTACTGACACACGCACAAACACTCATATTTAGCATCCTCTATCCGATGTGTAAGCTCATAATCATAGGAGAGACACAAACACAGCATTCCACATAAATACATGTTTGTTTTTTTGGTTATCCCATGTCAACAACTGACTGACACACCAGCAGATTTTATTGTTGTGTTCTTGTCTTCAAGCCATTTCTGAACGTAGATTTCATTCAGAGAGTATTGACCTGTTTGTCTGAAAATGTGTCAGTGAAGGTCACTGGCCATCAACAACAACAACGCCACAGGAGCCATGAATGCTCCCTTACACACACACACACACACACACACACACACACACACACACCTAAAAAACATCATTCCAGAAATTTGTCTGTCACTGTCTGACACATCCACCAAAGTTTCTCACCAAGTATCTTGTCATCTTCTTTTCCCTCCTCTCCTACGGTCTTTTTTCATTAGGTGTGTGTGTGTGTGTGTGTGTGTGTGTGTGTTTGTGTGTGTTGCTGGGTGGCAGTTGGGGGCAAAATGGAAAAGGCAACTCATTCCATTTGGGTTTTATCTCGATTACCTGCATGCAACTTTGATGGGCCAGCAGAGAGAGGCAGCACTTACCTCTGTTTCAGAGCAGCAGATTAAAGATTGATTGTGTATATATAATGAGTTCTCGCCTGGTAGGGCGCCTATTCACTATGTGTGCATGCATGCGTGTGTGAGTGTGTGTGTGTGTGTGTGTGTGTGTGGGATAGGGTAGGGGTATAGTTTTGTGTGTGTGTGTGTGGGGGGGGGGGGGGTGCAAAAGCATGTGAATGAGTGAATCCATTCACACCACTGTATTTAGATGCTCTTTTACTGAGGGTGTCGTGGGCAAGTGTTAAAAATATTCTGAACCCAGCTGGTCCTGTCTTGTCCTCTACTCTTATCCCGCAACCTTTGCTCCTTTGGCATCTGTTTTTCTTCCATCATCACATCTCTTCCTCTCCATTTTGCAATACGCAGGAACCACATCTCACTTGGACTCACAGCACAGTCAGTTGTGGTAATGACTTCACCGCGGAAAAAAAACAAAAAAAACCCCAGCAGAGATGGAGAGCGATCAGTACACTGAGCAAGAGGGAGAGAGGAGGTGACATTTCAATAGAAACAGTCGGAAATGGAGATGATAGATATCCCGCCAGACAGCAAAACAAGCAAGTTGAACCGAGCAATAATAGACATAGTAAGACAGAGAGAGAGAGAGAGAGAGAGAAAGAGAGAGAGGGGAATAAGTAAAAGAAAGATAAGGAAGTCAGGGGGAAATGATGTGGGGTAATGTAGGGCTAAAGGGGGGGGGGGGGCTGCTCTTATGGTCTCTTTGATTGGTGGGCGGCTGCAGCAGTGTATGCCCGTGTGAGTCAGGTCGCATTGCGTTTGTTGTGATGTATCAGTGGCACGCGGGCTTGTGTTCGCCCGCTCGCTCGTTCGCTCGTTCGCCCGCTCACGGACGCTGAGTGTTGGGCCGCTGTGGACAGGGGATGGCTTTTGGCAGTGCGTCTCCACCGCTGATTTTCATGAGCCATTTCACAACACATGCTCTCTGTGAAAACGGACTAATTACAGCGGGAAAGATGGAAGTTAGCATGAGGCAGACAAGAAGAGGAAATGAGAGAACAGTGAGAAAGTTAGCTTATTCAACACCAACAGTGTTGATTTTTTCTCCCGCAGACAGAAGTATGCATGCCATACATTATGTCTTTCTAAAGATCTAAACGTCATATTTCAGTCACATGAAGAACATGATAAATGCATTTGTGTCCCAGTCCTGCTTTTAGTTTGACAATGGCTGAATTTTTCCATCTCAAAACTCCATTTTTGGTTGAATATTTCTCATGCAAAAAGGATTGATGAACTATCTGTTAATATAGATGAATATACCAAAATACATAGTGGGTTATACTGTAAAACATTACTTTAGATGTGTTTTTGTTTAGCTATTTTCATGGCCGCTAGTTCTTTTTTGCTGAGAGAGGTCAATAGTTCACGTCCCATCACATGCAACTCAACATCTGCTGCTGTTGCTATGGCAACGCCCATGGACCGGGGGAGCTCGCCTCTTTAGCCCTTGGAGCGGGTTAATGCGCTCTGACGGAGGCTGGCCAGCGCGCCCCAGCTCACGCGCACCTGGTCCATTCTGGATGTTTTCACAACACTTCCAAACACGTTGTAGTCATACTTCTGGGGGTTGAAAGATATTGTGGTTCGCCTACGCCTTGCTTCACTGGGAACGGAGAAATTCACCGTGCCTTTACAGGGACCGTGCTTTTACTTTTGCCTGGATCATAAAATGAATGGAAACAGGAATTCTCGGGTTAAATAGGGCTGTCGGCCTCAGAATAACCCTGATGTGGTCGGGGGTTTTACGAGTGTGTGTGTGTGTGTGTGTGTGTGTGTGTGTGTGTGTGTGTGTGTGTGTGTGTGTGTGTGTGTGTGTGTGTGTGTGTGTGTGAGAGAGACAGACTCTTTTGATAATGCCCTCATTTGTAGGCTATGTCCGCCACAATCCTCTGATAAAAATAGAAAATAGTAGGGGGATTCACTCCGCTTGTCGCATAAATGTTAAATGTAGTATGAACTAAACATCAAAATATGTTTGCATCTCAGATGTGAAAACACTCCTTCCCCAGGCCCAAATATTTTGGCAATAGGCAAAAATGACTTGAAAAAAAAAAAACGAAATATCCCCCGTGAACTCAAGATGACCTAATTGTGTTGTGCTGCGACAGCACGTGCTACCCTCCACTTTACCTCCGCGAGCTCTCTCCACGTTTCCCCCCTGTTTTAAAGGGGCACGCCACGATTCGCAGCGACCCACTCGGCTTCCTTTCAAATCAGTGATATTTTGTTAATAGGGTTGAAACACAAGGCAATCTCTAAAATGCATGAAAGATAAAAGACGAGTAGGCTATAGATTATGAAAATAAAAGGCATTTCAACACTTCAACATGACATATTAGGTAGCCTAATGGTGTATTAAACCAGAGTATTAAAGAAAGTTTTTTGCTAACAGCAATGTTGTGTGTGTATCTTAAAATCTAAAATATTGCCGGACAGTAAAACCTAGAGGACCTAAAATGTATTGACAAAAATATGTATCTAATGTTATATAAATAAAAAAGTAATGAAAAGAAGCGCCTTGGGATTGCCGTCCGTTTGGCAAGGAACAATGTGGATTTTTTTTTGTACGAAGCCAAGTAGGGTAATATAATATTTAGCTTAAACCCGAAAATGTTTTGTGCCGACAACTTAATGCAACATAGACTATGCAAAATAGACTATAAGCCTATATGACACAAACGAGTATTTTAAGTTTACTGTTGACTATAGCCTATAGGCCTATGACTTTTTATAATAAGAGAAAACAATGCATGCCTCATATTTAAAATTACGTGTCATTTTAATTTGCAATTTATAATTCAACTTAATTCACCATCCGAGATTATGAGCATGAAAGATGCATGAGATCACTGTGAATACAGAAGAGAAGAGAATGATTAAAGGCGCGCATTGGCCAGGGCGCATTTCCGCCAGACTTAACAGCGCCCGTCCTGAGCACGGCAGCAGGAGAACGCGGTCAATCGCACGCACACGCGGAGAGGAGACACGGCGCAATCCTCGGAATCCACGAAAGAGATAGAATAAAATACGTTTTGCCATTAAAATGCAGGTACATTTTGTAAAATATTTGATAATGTATTTTTTTTATATATATAGAAATAAATGCCAATGTCCTGAAGGCTTTGACTTACACTGTACTGTATTGTATTTCCAGTTTTCCTCAATTAGAAGGCACATGATTTGCTCTCTTAACCAACTAGGTAGGTATACATTTCCTTAACAAATATTTTCTCTAGTAAAGTTAAAAATATGTTTAAATTCTAAATAAATATTTTTCTTTTGTGTTTTTTTTTTTCAATTTAAAATATA